>NC_090268.1:194447085-194752767 GCF_040414725.1 Anabrus simplex
GTGGATTCCAGTACCCGTGCGTTGTGCCCATGTGGGCAACACCGCGGGTCTGGGCGTAGCCTGTGAGTTGTACCACTATATGAGCGACATCGTGGGTCTGCGTTGCCTGTGATTAGTACTCACTATGTGCGGAACACCACGGGGCCCTTGGGACCGGCACCCGTGACTAGTACCCTAGGTGAGGAAACTCATCGGTTTGCGTTGGCTGTGGGTGGCGCCATTGTGTGCGAAACACCATAGGTCTGCGTTACCTGTACGAAGTACAATACTTGTGAGTAGTACCATCTTTTGTGGAACACCGTGAGTCCTCGCTACTTCTGATTAATACCCCAACGTGACACATACCATGGTTCTATTTTACTCGCGACATGTACCATTCTGTGGGGCCTTAGACGTGGTTTTTGCACCCCCTTTAGACACCAAGCATCATTGTGCTTCATGAGTGGTTCCTTGGTCGGTAATAATGTTATTTTCGTTCTCTGTTGAATCCGATCCGCTGGTTTTTTTTTTTTTTTTTGTTTGTTTTGTGTTTTGTTGGGTTCCTGTCCATCCATTCATTCTTCATGACATTTTTTTATTTTTATTTTGATCAGTGGATGCCTTTGTAATTTTTGTTCTTTCATTGCGTACCATTAGGGGCCGATGACCTTCGATGTTAGGCCCCTTAAAACAACAAGCATCGTCATCATCACAACCTCCAATGATATTCCGCCAATATCCCGCAGAATGGCTGATTGACGACTCTCTTGCTTTCTACCCAAGGAACAACCAAAAATTTAAAGGAATGATGAGGAAAATGGCAATACGTTACTTCCCTGCCGGCAAGCAGTTAGAGACGTTGCCGTGGTAACCCATATATTCGTTGTCGGTCTGCCGGTCACTCAATGCAGAGCATGGTATCGGCAGAAAATAGTAAATGTCTCCGTCATTTGAAGAGTAAGGTAAATTATGAACATAACGAAAGTTGTTTCTAATGAAGAGACCTTTCACATACGGTCCACAGAGTTTACAGAAAATCAATAGCATAAGAGAAAATGGAGGAAAACCGTTGTGGTTTTTCTATAAACCCCCGTCTTTTCAAAGATTTTAAAATGATATGCATATCGAAACCTTTTCCGGGATGAGTATATTCTAAATATGAAGTTTGGTTGAGATCTATCCAGCCGTTTCGACGTGATGGTGGAACAAACAAACAAACAAACAAACAAACAAACAAACAAACAAACACACAAACAGACACGAAAAGTAAAAACCACCGATTCGGTCTTGAGTTGACCTAAAACGGATAAATATTAGAAAATTTGGCAAAACAAAAGGAATTACAGACAGCGGACCCGCTACAACTTTATTTATAAGATTAACAGGTTACAGAAATTGTAGTTCGGGAACCTTACCTCATTTGGCTTTGTAGTATATCACAATGGTCATCTTCAGGTTCTTAGCAGTAAGGGATTGTTGGTTTTCAGACAGTCCGTTGCGAGAAATAGGGAATCTTCTCTCCACATGGTTCGTACTTGAATAAAGTTAGCTCTTCCTCTGCAAACACACTCCCATGAAAATTTTCTATTTCCCTTATCTTGCTCATAATTTGATACCCCTGGATTTTTTGAAGCACCAGTTTCATTTTCATTTCATGTTCTTTTTCAGATGTGGTACTAGAGAAAAGATGTTCAAAACGTGATGGATGATCTAATTATGATTCGAATTCAGAACAGACAGTAAAAATGTAAACGGAAGAAGGTGAATTTGCAAAAAAAAAAAAAAAAAAAAAAACCGTTCTTCTTTCTTAATATTTTTACCGTCCACGGTTGGTTTTTCCCTCGAACTCAGCGAGGGATCCCACTTTTACCGCCTCAAGGGCAGTGTCCTGGAGCTTCAGACTTTGGGTCTGGGGATACAACTGAGGAGAATGACCAGTACCTCGCCCAGGCGGCCTCACCTGCAATGCTGAACAGGCGCCTTGTGAAGGGATGGGAAGATTGGATGGGACAGGCAAGGAAGAGGGAAGGAAGAGGGGAGGAAGCGGCCGTGGCCTGAAGTTAGGTACCATCCCGGCATTTGCCTGGAGGAGAAGTGCGAAACCACGGAAAACCACTTCCAGGATGGCTGAGGTGGGAATCGAACCCCCTCTACTCAGTTGACCTCCCGAGGCTGAGTGGACCCCGTTCCAGCCCTCGTACCACTTTTCAAATTTCGTGGCAGAGCCGGAAATCGTACCCGGACCTCCGGGGTTGGCAGCTAATCACGCTAACCACTACACCACAGAGATGGACAAAAAATAGTTAAGACTTAAAAATGGTTTAAAAGAACCAATAAGCCAAAAACACCACAAAAGGCCAAAGAGGACAAATAAAACCCACCATTTATGGCCTACAATGCCCCAGAATGAACATACGGTATGTTGGGCCTCGTTGTCGGACACTCGACAGGAAAAAACAGATTTTTCCTCAACTTCCGAGCCCTAGCCATTAGCCCGGGTGCAAATGTTGGTACTGATCCGTAGAAGAATTTGGATTTGTATGACTAGCGAAGAAACTTACTTTGAATTTTGTAGATATACAGTAGATCGATTGTCAGTTTTAACCAGGCGTTTCATTATTCGACTAAAGATACTCAGTAACCGAGCAGATGGATTAATTGCTAGGGGCTTTACGTCGCACCGACACAGATAGGTCTTATGGCGACGATGGGATAGGAAAGGCCTAGGAGTTGGAAGGAAGCGGCCGTAGCCTTAATTAAGGTACAGCCCCAGCATTTGCCTGGTGTGAAAATGGGAAACCACGGAAAACCATTTTCAGGGCTGCCGATAGTGGGATTCGAACCTAATATCTCCCGGATGCAAGCTCACAGCCGCGCGCCTCTACACGCACGGCCAACTCGCCCGGTTGGATTAATTGGGCGGCCACTGTAGTCCAATTAGGAAATAGTTTTGCCGATAAGTTGGTAACACTGAAAATAACCCCATTTCCGAAGACGTCTCATAAGTACACGAACCTCGAACGTGCATTCGAGAATTTCTTCAATATAATATATAGTTAAACAGGTCATAGAACATTGTGGCGTGCAGCATGTATCAGGAACACATTACAACATCCCACCAGGAGCGTTTAAAGCCAAGTGGACTCTTTGATAAATCCAAATACATGCTCATTAATTTCAACCGAACTGGAATTCTAGCAGAATCGTCACGTAAAATAATTGTGCGGCAATAATTCTTCCTCGTTTTCACTCGCGTACGTACGTGCTCAAGGTGTTGTTTTTGAGAAAGTCATCTCACGCTATAGTCTACGTGCTAGAAGTGTGAGGAAGAGATAATCTTCGTCTGCTATACGGTTTCCATCCACGTCCCGCCATAAATTAGCATCCACTATATATCTTACGAGGGAAAAGGAATCATGCATACAATTGTTTTAGCATGTGTAGTAATGGTTAGCAAACGTCTCAGTCCAATCAAGAGCTTCATGTATGTATGTGTACGTGTGTTGACCAGTCAGTCTGCATTCCGCTGCAGCGTAGTTCTAACAGGTGTTTCACGGTATTACACCTGACAGAAATGTCAGTAGTAAAAACTTTACTGACGGAAATGGTGAATACTAATTTTCCAGACAAGCAATGTAAATCAGGGGTCCCTAACTTTCTCAAATATAAATTTCCTCAGACTTTTTTCCCAAACTCTTTTCAACAGAATACATTGGATATGGTAGCCTTTGGGACTTGGGTCGTGGGAAACTAGAAATAATTTGGACAGCTTGACATTTAAACGCAAGGTTACACCAGCCTGAAAATATGAACTTCATGAATAAACCAAATCAAATTATTGAACATAATACTGATGCATTAAATATGAAGATTTAATTCGTCCTTTGTTTGTTTTCGTATTGTGTTTGAAATGATGGCAAATTTGTTACTATTCTATTTTATAAAGATATGAAGTTTTATGTAATATAAACATTTCGTATATCCATCTTCTGAATCCAAACATATGAAATATAACACAGACTAAATGCATCAAAGACAAAAGAGGAATGAGCACTAACTTCGCAGTGGAGCCATTGACACCTTCTCTTTCTTTTCCTGAATGCACCTTGTTAAATTCCCCCAGCCTTCACCTTATCAACACGAATGGTCGAATATGTTCTAGAAAATTTTTCAAGCGTTTCAAATGAGACGTTCAATAAAGACATTGGAGGCGATGACCCAGCTCTTAGGCCCCTTGAAACAACAAACATTCAAACAATAAGACGTTATCCGTACTATCTATAAAATAAATGAAATTCTTAAATAATAATAACAATTTAATAATAATAATCTTGCTTTTACGTTCCACTAAGTACCTTTACGGTCTTAGGAGACGCGTAAAGTGCCAGAAGTTTGTCCCTCAGAAGTTCTTTAGCGTACCAGTAAATCTACCGGCACGAGAGTGATGCATTTGAGCACCTTCAAATACCACATGACTGGGTCGGAATCGAACCTGCTAACTTGAGCTCAGAAGGCCAGCGCTTTACTGCCTGAGCCACTCAGCCAGGCATAAAATTATTCCACGAACCTGCTACGCAGGCGTAGCAGGGGGAGAGGTGATACTCCCACGTGGCGCGTCCTAGGTGGCGGATAGGGGGGTCCTAACCGGCTTGCCGGCGGACTTGAGGGAAATAAAATACCTCTCGTGGACCAAACACACACCCCCTGTGGGTGGGGGAGGCAGACGAATAATACACCCACGGTATCCCCTGCCTGTCGTGAGAGGCGACTAAAAGGGGCGACCAAGGGATGTTTAAATTGGAACCATGAAACTACTTGTGATTAGTACCACCACGCGGAGAACACCAAGGGTTGCTTTTACTTGTGCGTAGTACCACTACATTAGGTACGAAATTGGTTTGTGATCAGTAGCACACAGGAGCACCGCGCGGTCGGCTTTTGCAGTACCTGTGATTAGTACCACCATATGAGCAGGACCATGGGATGATAGCTACCATGGTTCTGCCTTGCCTATGATTAGTACCCACTATATGAGGAACACCACGGGATAGGGAGAGGTCCCTGTGGTTAGTACTCTTATGTGATGAACACCATAGTTTTGCGTTGCCTGTAAATGGCGCCGCAAAGTGAGAAAAGCATAGGTCTGTATTATGTCGAATTTCATAAGCTCTGAGTAGTACAATAATGTGTGGAATGCCGCAAGTCTCTGCTACTTTTGATTAGTACCGCAACAGAACAAATACCATGGTTCTATTCTGATAGCGATCACTACCGTTATGAGGGTCGGATAACTGCGATTTAGGACCCCCTTTTGACTGCACGCATAATCGATTCCGTGTTATGCTATAGCAGTAGTCCCTTGGTCAGTAATACGATATTGTCACGTCTGTTTATGTGAATGTGAGACATTGCGGGTCGCAACCACTGATTGTTTTAAATTCATGTCCATCCATTCATTCTTCGTTCTCACGTTTTTGAATTCTGGTCAGTGGAGAATTTTAGAATTTTAATATGTCATTCCATTTCGTCTCATTTCGTACCATTAGGGGCCGATGACCTCGATGTTAGGCCCCTTTAAACAACAATCATCATCATCATCATCATAAAATTATTAACATAATTCACATGATATCTAATTGATCACAATAATGGTACCGCATAAATATATAGAGCGGATGCAAAGCCGAGGCGGTAAAGGTGTTCTCGGTTCACCTGGAAGGAAGCGGGTTCAATTCCCCGTCAGGAAGTCAAAAACTTTGAGAAACGAGATTTTCACATGACCCCGAGGTTTACTCAGCTTAGGCCTACACAAACAATGAGTATCAATTTAAATACTGCAGGCAAATTTGGCCGAACGTAGATGTAACCACTGTACCACACCAAGTTCCGAGGTTAGAGACAGTTGAAGCCTTTACCTTCCACCCCCCGAAGGACCTACAAGGTCTGTGCGGAGCTGATTTTGCTTTGCATAAATATATAAAGCTCAGTATCAAACAATGGGTATTGTACGTGCTAGGAATATCTTCTTATCTTATCTTATCTTAATCTGTTTACCCTCCAGGGTTGGCTTTTCCCTCGGACTCAGGGAGGGATCCCACCTCTACCGCCTCAAGGGCAGTGTCCTGGAGCTTCAGACTTTGGGTCGGGGGATACAACTGAGGAGAATGACCAGTACCTCTCCCAGGCGGCCTCACAAGCTATGCTGAACAGGGGCCTTGTAGAGGGATGGGGAGATTGGATGGGACAGGCAAGGAAGAGGGAAGGAAGCGGCCGTGACCTTAAGTGAGGTACCATCCCGGCATTTGCCTGGAGGAGAAGTGGGAAACCACGGAAAACCACTTCCAGGATGGCTGAGGTGAGAATCGAACCCACCTCTACTCAGTTGACTTCCCGAGGCTGAGTGGATCCCGTTCCAGCCCTCGTACCACTTTTCAAATTTCGTGGCAGAGCCGGGAATCGAACCCGGACCTCCGGGGCTGGCAGCTAATCACGCTAACCACTACACCACAGAGGCGACACGTGCTAGGAATATTAGAGCCTTTATTTTGAAATGTGGTTGATGCCACAATACATTAATCGCTGACTGACGCTATTTCATCTTTGCTGAGGATCCGACGAGCCTAGAGTAAGGTAGGAGGCCCATTATTTATTTAGCGTATGGCAACACATTGGAATATACACCAATATGCCTATATAAATGATGTACTAAAATAACTCGTCCGGCTCCATGGCTAAATGGTTAGCGTGCTGGCCTTTGGTCACAGGGGTCCCGAGTTCGATTCCCGGCAGGGTCGGGATTTTTAACCATCATTGGTTAATTTTTCTGGCACGGGGGCTAGGTGTGTGCGTGTCGTCTTCATCATCATTTCATCCTCGTCAAGACGTGCAGGTCGCCAAGGGAAAAAAGTCGAAAGACCTGCACCTGGTGAGCCGAACATGTCTCCGGACACTCCCGGCACTAAAAGCCTTACGCCATTTCATGTCGCTAAAATAACATATTATTACTATTGGACATAAAACAGAGTATACAACGACAATGTATGCACTTATGTAGTTAATTTGTCTATCCAGTTGTCTATCCAGATGATCGTTGCTCACGTCCGTAGGAATTACCTCCTCAATACCCTACACGTGACCCCTGGGTGGTGCTAAGCGGGGAACAATAATTCATTGGCGGCCAAACTATCAACAGTTGTTGATCTCCTGGCCATAGTGCACATGGATAATAATAGGAGGCCCATATTTCGTCTTCATACCAGATTTGCACTTATACAAATTCAGGATATTATGAACAACGCTGGAAATGGGTATATATACTATAAAATGCAGATTAGCACAAGCAAGGAAGAGCTTTCTTAAGAAAAGAAATCTGCTCACTTCAAACATTGATATAGGAATTAGAAAGATGTTTTTGAAGACTTTCGTGTGGAGCGTCGCATTGTATGGAAGTGAAACATGGACGATAACTAGCGCGGAAAGAAAGAGAATAGAAGCTTTCGAAATGTGGTGTGACAGAAGAATGCTGAAGGTGAGATGGATAGATCGGATCACGAATGAAGAGATACTGAATCGAATTGGCGAGAGGAGATCGATTTGGCTAAATTTGACGAGAAGAGGAGATAGAATGATAGGACACATCTTAAGACACCCAGGACTTGTTCAGTTGGTTTTTGAAGGAAGTGTAGGTGGTAAGACCGGTAGGGGTGGACCAAGGTATGAATATGACAGGCAGATTAGAGCAGATGTAGGATGCAATAGTTACGTAGAAATAGAAAGGTTAGCACAGTATAGGGTGGCATGGATAGCTGCATCAAACCAGTCTATGGACTGATGACTCAAACAAGAACAATGAAAAAGTTACAATGAAACAGTTATTATTATTATTATTATTATTATTATTATTATTATTATTATTATTATTATTATTATTATTATTATTATTGAATATCCAAAGCAGTTTGGAACCCTATTTTACATAGTATACTAGGGTTATAGTTAAAATACATATTCAATTTTACAATGAAAATGAATTCATGTATCTAATCGGCGGTAAATGAACTGGATGAAGTTTATAAAATATTTGTAAGTGCATGGCTTCTTAAACAAATGATACAGGGGTTTTGGTAATGCACTGTTGCAATAATTTAAATGAGAGTTCATGTCATACCTTTTTCTTTCAAATGCAGCACTTTGAAACAGTAGGTGGTCGACTGTTTGTGAGGATCCACGGAGACACATGTAGCCATCAGCAAGATTGATTCCAAATCGATGAAAATAATAACCAAATTTGCCATGACCAGTAAAAAATTGAGTTATTTCAAAGCTTGGCGGTTGCAGGCGGTTGAAAACCCCAGGAAAGAATATTTCTCTGGTGATCTGGTCTCTAGTGGAAGAAGTCCAAATGTTGTTCCATTGATGTATTACGTGCTTCTTTATGATGAAACTGTTATAACATAATATTTAAAATATTTAAAATTAATATTTAAAATTAACACTACAAAACGTAAACTACGAAAAAAACGTGTTCGTAATTTCGTCCCCCACCAAATTTATGAAAAGTATATTTTTCCCTTCTAACCTCAATAAACACTTTTTCTACAGTGAATTACTTGCAGGCCATATATATGAATTTTTTTTGTTGGTATTCTTTTTAACATAGTCTTTCGGCGTTTCTCGTAGAATGTAAAACGTTTCACTTGTGCGTTTGTAACGCATTATCTTGACCCTCACTGCCTTAATAGCCTTTTTCATAGCCTCCTTAACCCACTGTTTGCGTTTTCCCACCTGAAAATAACAAAAATTCATAAACAAAAAATATAATGAAGGGGGACGAAATTACGAACGTTCCCTGATTTACTTTAATGGCCGCTAGAGAAAACTCACGCCAACCACCTGACTGTAGCGGTTACACGCCAGAAACTACACCACACAACTGAAATGCAAACCAATATTTCACACACATATCTGTGCTCACTCACAGGTTCTTAATTTAAATGCTACACTGACTCAGCATGAAAAATGAATCCTCCTTGTACACGGAAACTAAACGTGGTTTACACAACCAACTCTCACAATAAGGCAGCGAGATGAGGCTACGCGTGTGCGTGAGTCTAAACATTACGTACCAACCGTGAAAACTGGAAATCCCTAGGGGAACGAAATTAGGTCCGGGGACGGAATTTGCCCACCCTACCTTACAGGGAGATTCGGTTTTAATCTCAGGACTTCGGACGCAGGGTTCTGAATGCAGTCTGTTTTAGGCGTGGATTGTAGAATACGTCCTGTTGTAAGAAGGATCTTTGATTTGCTACCGGTTTGACGTCGTACTAACATATTAAATGTTTTCGCGACGCGACGTTGTGAAAGGGAAGGTAGCGGCTGTGGCCTTAATTAAGGGACAGGGCCATAAGTTGCCTGGTTTGACCACGGAATAACATCTTCAGGACTGCCGACGGGGGAATTCGAACCCACCATCTCCCGAATGAAAGTTCACAGCTACGTGACCCCACCGAACATCCACCTTGCTTGGTAAGAAGTGACTAAAAGGGGGATACGTCGCTCTCATCACGGAGCGTTTGATGGAGACCACGGTTCCTCAGGCTGAGCCAGGCATTGCTTCTACTCATACCAGGCTTCTCACTTTCCATCTTTCCTATCTAACCTTCGTTTTCAACTCTTATTTTTTCTGAGTACGACGGTATAAGATTTGCGAGCCATAGAAAGTCTTTCATTTTCACGCCCTTCGTGGCCCTTCACTTTCTTTGCCGATACCCTTCACTTTTCGAATTGTTTGACTCCTATTTTTTCTCTCTGGTTAGTGTTAATAGAGGATGGTTGCCAGGATGTACTTCCTCTTAAAACAGTAATCACCACCACCTATTCCATGCTTGCCGTAAGAGGCGACAAGACGGATTGATACCTCTCTCACCTTAGGAGTGTTGATCGGTGACTACGGGGCTACATACCCGAATCTCTCGTTGCTTCCCCTTACTTGTGCCAGTCTCCTCGCTTTCCAATTTGACCTCCCTTGGCCAACTCTGGTTCTCTTCTGATTGTGACAATATTAGGGTTGTGAGGCTTGGGAGACTTTCATCTCCCCACCACTACGGAACACCTTGCCTGTCCCTACTACGCTGGTGTAGCAGGGGAGAGGTGATACTCCTACGTGGCGCGTCCCAGGTGGCGGATAGGGGGTCCAAACCGGCTTGCCGGCGGACTTGAGCGAAATAAAATACCTCTCGTGGACCAAACATACAACTCTCTGTGGGTGGGAGACACAGACGAAGAATACACCCACGGTATCCCCTGCCTGTCGTAAGAGGAGACTAAAAGGGGCGACCAAGGGATGATTGAAACAGAACCATGAAACTACTTGTGATTAGTACCATCACGCGGGGAACAACATCGGTCGCCTTGACTTGCGAGTAGTACCACTCTGTTAGGTACCCAACAGTTATCTGATTAGTAGAAGCAGAGCGTGGTTCACTGTGGGTTTCCAGTACCTGTGATTAGTAACCACTAAATGCGAAATACCACGGGCTTCCGTTGCCCGTGACTAGTACCATTCAGTGAGAAACACCACTGGTCCTTGCGTTGCCTGTGGTTAGTAACACAAAATGAGCGACACCGTGAGCCTTTGTTACCTATGATTAGTACCCACTATGTCCGACTCGTTGGCTGAATGGTCAGCGTACTGGCCTTCGGTTCAGAGGGTCCCGGGTTCGATTCCCGGCCGGGTCGGGGATTTTAACCTTCATTGGTTAATTTCAGTGGCCCGGGGGGCTGGGTGTTTGTGCTGTCCCCAACATCCCTGCAACTCACACATGACACTAACCTCCACCGCAATAACACGCAGTTACCTACACAAGGCAGATGCCGCCCACCCTCATCGGAGGGTCTGCCTTACAAGGGCTGCACTCGGCTAGAAATAGCCACGCGAAATTATTATGGTACCCACTATATGAGGAACACCACAGGAATACCGGCGCCCGTGATTTGTACACCTCGGTAAGGAACACTATGGGTTTGCGTTGCCTATGTGCGGCGCCATTATGTGGGAAACACCAGAGATCTGCGTTACCTTTACGACGTACAATACTTGCGAGTAGATCATAATGTTTGGAACACCGTGAGGTTACGCTACCTTTGATTAGTACCGCAACTTGAGAAATACCATGCTTCCACTTTACTAGCGATAAGTGCCATTAGGAGGGACCGTTGACATTGATATTGAACTCCTTTAGACAAGAAGCATCATCGATTCAGGATTGTGCTTTGGAAACAGTACCTTGGTCAATAATATTGTCTCTGGGAAGGTGAGGCATTGCGGGTCGGATCCACTGATTGTTTGAAATTCATATTCATTCATTCATTCATTCATTCATTCATTCATTCATTCTTCATCATCACGTTTTTGAATTCTGGTCAGTGGATGAATTATGTACTTTTAAATTTTCATTGCATTTCGTCTCATTTCCTACCACTAGGGCCCGATGACCTAGATGTTAGGCCCCTCTAAACAACATGCATCATCATCATCAGTAACAGTATGTGAGAAACACCACGGGTTTGACTGGCGCTCGTGATTAGTACCACTATGTGAAGAAAACCATGGGTATGAGTTACCTGAGAGAATACCATGTGATTTGTTACCTGTGGGCGTTAACTCATTTCCTATGATTAGTACCACTATGTGAGCAACACCACGAGTATGCGTGACCTTTAATTAATTCCACTAAGTGAGAAACTCCACAGGAATACTGGCGTCCGCGATTAATCTCATTATGTGAGGAACACCATGGATTTGCGTTGCTTGTGAGTAGTACACTTATGTGTGAAACTCCGTGGGTGTGTGTTGCCTATGAGTGGTGCCATTGTGTTTGGCATACCATGGGTATACATTACCTGTGATTAATACAACCATGCGAGACACACCATCAGTCTACGTTACCTGTGATTAGTACCACTATAGGAGGAACATCATGGTTCTGCTGTATCAGTGGTTTGTACCATTATGAGGAGCCGTTGACCTGCATTTTGGACCTCTGTAGACAACAAGCATCATCGATTCAGGATTCTGCTTTGGAAGCAGTCCTTGTTCAGTATGCAGGGTTGTACACCTAAGATGTTACACGGAAATAACGTCTAAACCATTAAAGACATCGATATTCTGTTTTGCTATTCGTAAATGATACCGAGGGGCTTGTAAAATAATGTGCTACGTATTCTCATGGGGTGATTAATATCCGAGATACGATACTAACTCCATATTATTAAATGGAACGGCACAAATACATACAGCTAGCTTAAGAGTTCAAAGGCGTACAAGTTAAAATATGTAAGAATTTTCAAAATCGGACATTTACTTTTCGAGAGACCGGCTCCATGGCTAAATGGTTGGCGTGCTGGCCTTTTGTCACAACTATAGGAGGAACACCATGGTTCTGCTGTATCAGTGGTGGGGAATTTTAACCATTATTGTTTAATTTCTCTGGGATTGATTGCTGGGCGTATGTGTCGTCTCAATCATCATTTTATCCTCATCACGACGCGCAGCTCGACTACGGAAGTCAAATCAAATCGAAAGACCTGCATCTGGCGAGCCGAACTTGTCTTCGGACACTGCCAGCACTAAAAGCCATACGCCATTTCATTTTTATTCACTCTTTTAGATATCAATAAAAACAGCAAGCACGGTTTTGTATGTAGAATCAGACAACGTGCAGTCGGGCAAGCAGTTTCCTGGATGTGATTCCAGCCACAGAATGGATACCAGACATGTAAGCATATCGAACACATGTGATGGGTTTGCAAAGTGTGTATGACCGGCTAACTCATGACAGGACAGGAAGGGTTGATGTTTCGTGGTAAAATGTATAATTTTTGTGTAATTGGTATTGCAATTTTTTCATTATATACAGCTTATTTTCAGCAGTGTAACATATTTATTTTACATTGTTAGTTTTTAATATTGTAGAATATTTCTCTGAACATAATGTCAATTACCATTATTCTACCACAACAAAGCTTTTTGTGATATTTCGACATTTTGTTTATTTTATACTGTATTCCCGCAGAATATCAATCTTCTTCTTCTTCTTCTGCTTTTGCTACCGGTTTTTCCCCACACATGTGGATATGGCCCTGTTTTACGGCCGGATGACCTTCCTGCCGCCAAACCTATATAGAGGGATGTAATCACTATTGCGTGTTTCTGTGGTGGTTGGTAGTGTAGTGTGTTGTGTGACCATCATTAGGAGAATGTTGGGACGGACATAAACACCCAGTCCCCGATCCAGAAGAATTAATTAGAAGCGATTAAAATCCCCGACCCTGCCGGGAATCGAACCGGGGACCCTCTGAACCGAAGGCCAGTATGTTGACCATTCACTTAACGAATTTCGATACTTAACTAAGAATAAAATCACGTTATTAGAAGTAAAAAATGAAAATCAAATTTTCACTCCTTATTTAAGAATGTTCACAGTAATATTGCAAATGCCATTCGGCAGCGTAGAGGTTAAGGTATCCACGGCAATGAAACTGTATGCCAATTCCGTGAACTTTTGGATCTTACTTCCTATATCAAATAATATGGAATCATATTTAATCTATAAAAATTGTTACGTTTTTACAGGACATGTAGTATGGTCAGCGTCTGCAACAGGCATCTCATCTTCAACATTATGTTTTATTGACATCGCCGACTCTGTCAAAAGATGTTGACATAATTATTGAATTCGAGCCTTGGCCGTTAGTAATAACATTTCAAGCAAATTATAAGTTACTCATGGCTTTCAGCACACAAGTCTGCTTCATGTATGGACAAGTAATTACCGAACAGAACGAGTTGCGTACTTCCCTCTGTGTATCTGCGGCTACCATACGAAGACGCTGATTCATTCTCTAATGAGTGCTGAATATCTCGGGTGGTCTCCGATGAGGAGCGAATCAAATCATAATTAGCAAGTTAGGCAAATGTGTAATTTATCACACTTCGAAAGGCCAGTGCTTAAGAGGATTGCCGAGGATTTACATCAAATCACCCTCACATTATCTGTGAAAGGGAAATGCCATTTTCTCCTGAAGGTCCGTTTATTCTTTTTTGTTTGTTAATATATGCTCAGCCTGTAACTAACGAATCGGATAAATATTCTGAGATCTAAAGAAGTTCTTACTCAATACGTTAGCGTACCTATTAAAATTGCAGCTAGACACAGGATGCGTGCGGACATGTTATGACCTTTAGGTGAGGAAAGTAACGGAGGATAAATTGGGTATTATAAGATTTTCTGTCCGACTCGTTGGCTGAATGGTCAGGGTACTGGCCTTCGGTTCAGAGGGTCCCGGGTTCGATTCCCGGCCGGGTCGGGGGTTTTAACCTTCATTGGTTAATTCTAATGGCGTGGGTGCTGGGTGTTTGTGCTGTCCCCAACATCCCTGCAACTCACACACCATACATAATACTATCCTCCACCACAATAACACGCAGTTACCTACACATGGCAGATGCCGCCCACCCTCATCGGAGGGTCTGCCTTACAAGGGCTGAAACCGTCTAGAAATATCCACACGAAATTATAATTTTTATTACAAGTTTTTCTTAACAGGTATTACAACGGGAAAAGTTGCGGGTAAATGAGGATTGTTCATTGGGAAAACCATGGCACAAATCCTCGATTATAATGAAAGATGTAGATAGTTTTGGTGGTTTCGGAAGTAGGACCAGAATCGTCCCAATTACTGCTTGCATTGTGCTTGCAATACACCAGGCTTGACCAACACTGCGCCCCTCGTATAATTCTTTAGCGCCCTCCAAATGCAAATTTAATTGTACCGGTACTGACTTGAAGGGTATTCTTACTTTTGCAGCCAAAATTTTAGGATTTTATTTGAACAAATAAGCGATGGTTAATTACGAGGGCTGGGGTGTAAGTCATTAAAAATGTTTATTTTCCCTCACATTTAGACGGTGCTACAGTACAGTTGCCATATGTCCTGGAAAGCTTAATACTCACAGTACATGGACACAGCACAGGATGGCGGTGTATTGGAGCGGTACCACGCACAGGGGGATGAGGCAGCAGTAGTGTGTCAACTCCATGCAGAATGGATGAACTTCAGCGATGGTGGTGGGAAATACTGCAACACGCGCCATACTGGCCGGACCTGTCTCCATGCGATTTTGACTTCATTCCAAAAGTGAAAGAACCATGGCGTGGAATGTGATTTTAGACAGGAGACGACATTGTCAACGCTTCGAAACATGAAACTGCAAAATTCACACATGGTGAGATGGCTGGTATCCGACGTCTCCGCATCACTGTCAACGAGTTGTGGGCACTCTAGGGGACAATCCGGAATGTTTACTGTAAAGGTTACTTCGCTCTCTGAGAACAGACTTTATGTGGCACAATGATTGACGGTTTCCTCGCTTCATATCCTACACCTGGTAAACCTTCTCGGTATTATTCTGCACATTACGCTCCACACTCCCATCTATATATTTTCATTTCTCTGGTAGATCCTGAATTCGTGTGGAAAATAGTAGTTGCAATGATTGACTTACGCCCTCGTATTTTCCCGACATTCCCACACGTGTGACTCACTTCTTTCCCTTCTTAGTTTTAGCTATACTCATTCCACAGACTGCAGCCTCTAATACTTCAGAATATTCCCTGAGGCGAAATACACCGTGTGTTGTACACTTTGAACCCTGTTTCTCTTGGGTCCAGGCGTTACAGACAAAGAATGGAGGATGAGGCCTGGTATTTTCCAGTTAGAACATCTTTCAGTTAACGATCACTTAGTGAATATTTCATAAGTCCTTCCTTCTCAACAATGTTACAAACCTTCTGTTGTTCACGGCCGTGAAACGGGTAGTTTCACGCATTCCTCAGGCGAATTCGTATTGTATTGTGAAAAGAAACAACGTGCTACTTACCTATATGTGTTCAAACACATCCAGTCAATATTAGCCTACAAGTTCCTATCATCATCTTATTCCACTTCTTATAGACCCCGGTATCCTCTGCCTGCCGTAAGAGGCGACTAAAAGGGTCCCCACGGTTCTCAACTACGGAACGAGGGTTGACGAACACGGGACCCTTAGCTGAGTCTTGGTATTACTTCCATTTACTTGCGCCAAGCTCCTCACTTTCATCTTTCCTGTCCGACCTCCCTTAGTCAACGCTTGTTTTTTCCGACCCTGAAGGTGTTGGAGAATTCCAGGTCTAGGGAGTCTCATTTCCACGCCCTTCGCGGCCCAAGCCTTTCTTTGTCTGCACTGCATTTTTCGAAGTGACGGATCAATTTCTTTATTTTAATCATGACTTGTTAAAAGGGCTTAAGTATAGTTTTTAGCGATTTTGAGTTAAGTATCAATACAAGGTCTACAGACTTCAATACACAATGTTATGTTAAAACAACTTTAGTCCTGGAATCCTGCAGCATAATTTTGAAGATACAGTTCTGAGATGAAGTGTTAATAGGATTTAAGAAAACAACAATTTCACTGGAAACCATGAAACGTTCTGTCCCTCATTCTGAGGAGATAAGCTTCAAAGTTACAGAGTACATAGAGTTCAAATACTCTGCAAATACGGAAGGTTGTATAGTTATTTCTCCATATATCATCAGTCCTGTTTGTCATACTTTCAGACTTGCACAGCCAGGCGTACAAGCAAAGTTCTTCCAAAGACTTTGGTATACCTTCAGTGTAGTATTTCCATAAAATAAAAAAAAAATTAAAATAAAAACTAGAACTAGCTGATATTCAACAGGTGCTACCGTACATTCCTTGTGGTACAGAAGATGTTGTATGTTGGGTATTCAGCCCGAAGGCTGGTTTGATCCTCCACAGTTCCACCAACAGCTGTCAGAGGTAGCCTAAGCATCACTGAAGAGGCATACTAGGGAAATGGAGAGTGAGGTAGTTTCCCGTTGCTTTCCTCGTACAGAAGATGACTCATTTTATTAGAAGATTCTGTGCTGGAACAATGAAGACAGAATAGATGATGTTAGTGACGAAGGCTAATGAAATAATATTGCCCCACTCATGAATTCTCAAGTAGTTTGCCTTTGATTGTCTTAATACATTGTAAATGACAACATTTTATACGAACCTAATAAGTACTTTTACCATTTGTCACACGTCTGTAAAAAGTGTGTGTAGGTCACTTCAGTAGTGTTAATATTTAAAAATAATTGCTAGTTGCTTTACGTCGCACCGTCATAGATAGGTCTTATGGCGACGATGGGATAGGAAAGGCCTAGGAGTGGGAAGGAAGCGGCTGTTGCCTTAATTACTGTACAGCCCCATCATTTGCCTGGTGTGAAAATGGAAATACACGGAAAACCATCTTAAGGGCTGCCGACAGTGGGGTTCGAACCCATTATCTCCAGGATGCAAGCTCAAAGCTGTGCGCTCCTAACCGCACGCCCAACTCGCCCGGTGATATGAAAAAAACAGGCGTAATGAAACTATTTACATGTGTATGGTTTCAAACTATGTCATATGCTAACAACATTTAATAATGAATTGTTACAAGGACTAAGTCCATGCAGTTTAAACACCTTAATCTGTATGCAAAATTGCAATAAATTAAGGAACTTATATCCGACATATTAAACATTACAGGATGAATCATAAGATTAGTGCAATTTGCAAGAACAAAATGAACCGGTTGATAAATAACTAATAAACAAATTAGGTTCTGTGGACGTAGGCCTTTATAACAAGTCATGATTCATTTCTCCCGCTTACTACCTGTGGCCAGGAGACAGGATTAAAAATACACCCACGGTATTCCCAGCCTGTCGTAAGAAGCGACTAAAAGGGTCGTCCAAGGGATGATTGATTTAAAACCATGAGACTACTTGTGATTAGTACCACCACGCGAGGAACAACATGGACCGCCTTTAGTTGCGAGTAGTACCATTATGTTAGGTATACAATAGGTTTGTGATTAGCAGCAGCTGTTAATGGATAATTATGGGTTTACAGTACCCGTGATTATTGCCCACTATGTGAGGAACACCATGTATTTGCGTTAGCTATGATTGGCGCCATTATGTGAAAAACACCATAAGTCTGCGTTACCTGTGCTTCGTACATTACCTGTGAGTAGTACCAAAATGTGCCGAACACCGTGAGTCTACGTTACTTGTGATTAGTACCGCTACATGAGAAATACCGTGGTTCTACTTTAATAGCAGTAAGTATCATTAAGAGGAAGCGTTGACCTGGATTTTGGACCCCTTTAGCGATAACAAGCATCATCGATTCAGAATTGTGCTTTAGAAGTAGCCCCTTAGTGTAACTGTATACTATTGTTTTAAGTTAGTTTCTGGGAAGGTGGGACATTGAGGGTCGGATCCTCTGATTGTTTTAACTTCATAATCATTGTTCATCGTCGTTTTTTTGAATTCGTGTCAGTGGATTGGTTTTAGAATTATTGTTAACTTTCTATATCATGAATTTGATCCTCTAGTTATTATAAATTCATATTCATCGATTCATTCTTGATCATCACGTTTTGAATACAGGTCAGTGGACGAATTTTGGACTTTTAAATTGTCATTACATTTAGTCTCATTTCATACTATTAGGTGCCGAGTACCTAGATGTTGGCCCCTTGAAACTACAAGCATCATCATCATCACCTTATTTTTATTCTTATTCGTAGTGTAATTATCAAACGGTGCTCGGACCACCACAGCCAAGATTTGGATGCGGCGCAGTACACGAAAGGTTTGGACATCCCTTCGGATACACCATATGAAAGATTAGATGAGGATGAAGTAAACAGATTTTAATGCACTTTCTGAGTGATACAGTAGCCAGGAAATATGGTGTAGTATTAATGGGATAGTTCAGTGCGGGAATTAGAAACGCTGTAGATCTGGAGGATGTGAGAAGGTAAATATGAGGAAAATATATGAAAGATAATAGGAATTGAAGTGTTTTCTGGACTTCTTTGTTAGTGGTTCTACCGCCATCTTGACCTTGATCACTTGGATATGATAGCAGATTTACTTATGGATTTTAATTTGGATAGTTTTTATTAACAGGCTATGTTCCTGGTCTTTCTACTCATGTCTGATGTTGTTATATTCTATTACGGAAGTTTGCATTTGTTAATAGATCTGTTGACTGTACAAGTGAAATGTGCCTAGTGTAGTAGTGTCTTGTGCTTTGTGAATAATTAGTATGGGATTAGTAGTTGCTAATTCAGTCTTCAAGCATAAAGCTATTCATCGCCTTCGAAATAGGGGAGTAGGAGCATTAGACCTTTTTTTTTTTTTTGCTAGTTGCTTTAGGTCGCACCGACACAGATATGTCAGATGGCGACGATGGGATAGGAAAGGGCTAGGAGTTGGAAGGAAGCGGCCGTGGCCTTAATTAAGGCACAGTCCCAGCATTTTCCTGGTGTGAAAATGGGAAAGCACGGAAAACCATTTTCGGGGCTGCCGACAGTGGGATTCGAACCCACTATCTCCTGGATGCAAGCTCACAGCCACGCGCCTCTAACGGCACGGCCAACTCGCCCGGTCCACTATTTTCCAAGAAAAGTATCATCTAACAGACAGATCAGTCCCCAGTTTGATGAACGGGTTTAGAGACACTATCTCGAAGCGTTTTGTAGACTTCTATAAGGAATTCGAACTACCCAAAACATTCATCACTGCTGTAACAATTAGTGCATTGAAATATTCTCTCTCCATTTTCAGGAACCACGCATATGGACCTTACAAAATTATCTCTTGTTTCTATCTTTCCTCCTTTCTTTGTTTATTTCTCTCTTTCTTTCCTTGATTATTCAATATTTATAAAGAATAGGTTCATGCGTAAGCAAAATTTGTAACGTATTATTTGTCTTTGTGGTAGCCTGCATATGCTGTAGGATGAATATAAATAAATCATAACTGGTTTTGAATTCACTAAATCTGTAAGGAATTAATGAGTACTCCAGATAGTTTTGGATCGTTTCGCAGTCAACTAAATATCTCTTACACCTAGGACAAAGAATGTGAAATACAATATGTCAGCAGATGGTTAAGGATGGGAAATCTCCATGACGAGCGAATTAGACACAAGTGCATTTCCGAAGTATAGATAAACAGCAGATTCACGACAGAGGGAAAGAATGCGTGGAATACGTAGTGGAAACCACAAGGGAATGTCTTGGAACGAAATCGTGCAAAATGCGAAAAAGGGAAATTAAAGTTTGAAAACGTAAAAAGAAGGCGAATCAAAAACAGCTCGAAACAAGAACCAACTGCATGAGGGAAACAGAGCCGAACTAATGATTGTAGATAAATGGAATCATGGGATTATTCTTGGAAATAACGCGGAAAACGTTCTTTAGGTGGCATGCAAGAGCCTGTAATAATGAATGTTAACAAAGCAGGGGAAAAAGTAAATGAAGAAGTTTCAGGTAATACTTTAGGTCCTAATCACTGAATAGATGGGAGGATTTTTTGAAAAATCATGTTGTACTCTTTCCCCTTACTAAAATCTGTAGTAACTGAAAGAGAATTAAACATGTGGCGTTATTATTATTATCTAATCAGCCACCTTGAGAAAATGATAATTTCATAAATCATTCTGACGTTTATTCAATTTTCCTTTGCTCCAACAGGTATTAACTGTGTCGATTACGGCATCCATCCGTCCACCTAGCACAAGTCGTAATTTTCTCACCTCGGGAAGTCCCTAATTTCACGATGCTCGTTTTGTGCGCTTCTTTCGATCGTAGACCCATTACTTCAAGATATTTCTTGATCAGGGAATTGTTGGTTTTGGTTTCGAGATTTTTAAAATTCGATTTCTCCGTCGAGAGCCTTCCATCTGTCGTAGCTGACCGTAAATACGAGCTCTGAGTTTGCGCATCCTTGTGATATTCTCGATCGTAGAATAAATTTCTTGTCTGGGTTTTCTTATGTAGATTCAGTTCTTGTCATTTGGGTCAATTATGTTGTGGAGAATATTTCCTTATTTTTGCTCGAACTTAGCGAACTCACATTTTTGAGAAAGGAGGATATGGCATTCTGTTGCATGCAGAGATACAGGCATGACGACAGTGCTGAGTTTTGGTCATTTGAGAAAAGCACTTTTTGTTATGTATGAGGAGCTTATTTCCGAAAAATAACAAATACAAAAGTAAAATTTTACGAGAGAAAAGTAATATGTTCATAGTATCAAATTTTAGCTGAACATGTATTTTTTTAACTTTTTTGATATTGATAGAATAAATGCATTATTATAGAAAGTATTTCTGTTGAAATGTTTTTAGTTTGAGAAATATTCTATAAAAGAGGATGGATTTGGTACTTTTTGACACTGAAGCTATAAACAGTTCCCTCTGAAACTCATAAATTTCACTATGGTGATCAGGACACTGACTGTGTTTCATTATACAATAATTAAAATTAAGTTATTAAATGAAATCATTGAATACAACAAAATTAAACTAAGTAGTCTGTTGCTGCTGGTCACGTGCATTGGAAATGGCTCCTCATTGGCTGTATGGATACGTTATGTTTGTGCGAATTCATCCCGTGGGGTTTGGTACTCATTGGTATCAAACGTGGTTTTCAACTTCCTGCATGACATGGATTTGGACCGTTTTGATGATTTGTATATCTTTCATGTCGTGGAGTTTCCTGTCAACGTGTACTTGCCATCATAATCTCAATGTTTAATTTCTTGTACTTGGTACGGTTTGGAAATAAGCTTCTCATTTGTCCCGGGTTATTTGGAAAGCCACTTCCATTTTTTTTTCTCTCTGGCCGCAAACGCCGCTGTATCTAGTCCGTTTGACTGGATCCACTCATAATTATTTTTTCTCCTTCGTTTCGGCCGTCTATGGACCACGCTTGACAAACTTTCCGATCTTTTTAGCCTTTTATGCTTTCTCTCATTCTTTTAATTCTTTCTCCTACTTCCTTCATATGTTCTACTGTATAGGATCTACCCTTTCCTCAATAGCATTCCCCCTTTTCAGCTCTGCCTTCCCCTTCCTCAAGAATTCAAAGATTCTCTTCATTAGTATGATATTGTCCACCTTTAAAAATGTCCATAGAACCGTAACCTTCTCTTCATCATCAATTCATGTCTTAATTTCAAGTTCCAGGATAGAAATGTCTTACTGTATATATTTTTTTGTCATATGAAACATCCTTTCCATTGTGTTTACTCTTATATCTATAGCTACCTTTTCTTTTGTGTTGTTTGTTATCCATTCTCCCAGGTACTTAAAGCTATCTGTCCTCGATATTATGTTATTGTTAATTGCGATATTTTGAGAGGTATTAATGATGTTTGTCATGAACTTTGATTTTCCAAATGATATTTGGGCGCTTGTTTCTGTAATTCCCGTATTCGTTCTTGTGTATTATCTAATGAGTCTGCAATTAAAGCCATGTCATCTCCGAAAGCTAAACAAACTTTAATTATTTTATTTGGGTTTCTTCGTAGTTGAACACCTTTAATATTGACGGTTTTCCTCCACTCTCCAACTATCTTCTCTAATGCACAATTGAAGAGTAGAAGTGACAAACCATCTCCCTGTCGTGTACATGATCTTATTTCAAATGGTTTTGAGAGTTCTCCCAAAAATTTTACTTTCGATGTTGCGTTTGTGAATGTTGCTTTAATTATTTCAACTTTTTTATTATCAAGTCCAAATTCCTTTCAAATACTAAATTATATTATTATTATTATTATTATTATTATTATTACTATTATTATTATTAAGAAGTCATTAAAGCATACATGAACACTATTGTAATGAAGATATTGTATCCAAATAATTATCTCCCTTGAGCTAAAAGTGTGGCAAATTGAGCTAGTCGAATTGAGTTCAGTGACACGACTTAATCAAGTGTTCGCGCAGAAAGAAACGTGCGGATAATATTGAAGCTAAAAGTAGTCATTGAAGTGTGAACTTACTTCATATTACGACACAAGAGAAGTCCACATGCAGCAATTATGTGAGCGTCATGCAGGACCTAGCCGCAGGGACACGAGGCGGTTCACCTCGATCAGTGAATGTACGTGTACAGATTCGAACCCAAGCATTTAACCTTCTGAGTAACAGGATCTACGATTAAATGTCCGTCATCCTCAACATGTTAGAACAAGAATGAGGTTAGGGTGGGATATTCACGAGCCATGCACGGATTTCCTTTATGTGTTAATATTGTTCTGTTCCTTACGCAATTTTTGTCTGTTTGATTGAACAACATCCCCGGAGACTCATAATTTCCCTACAGACAGTTCACCTCACTACATCGGTATGACTGTGGGGTATCTAGCTTAGTATAAAAATCCACAATTCTGGTCCTTCAGGCAAGCAACTTAATGTTGAAAATATCCTAGGGATACGAGCTACGTGTTTCGTTAAATTAAATGTAATAAAGGATGAAATTATATTCTTTATTCCTAAAAAATACAATCCTATTCTTAATCATAGTTATGCGATCGATTATATTAGCTATTTCCCTTTCCCTACCATTACGAACGCTAAAGTGAGTCAATGCAGAGTTTCTTAAACCCGTATAACTACATTCGGAGTGGTCATTTTTCAAAAGTCATGAAACGCCTGAAGGTATTGAACCAAGGAACACATTACAGAAATAATGATGTAAAGAAGTTAGTTTGGCTAGGATATGAATGAAAAAGAAAAAAGGAAAAAAGAAAAGGAGTTAAGTCTTTTTTCCGAAACTGCACTTAGGCCGGAAGTAATTTTTGAAACTTGATTTTTTAGTTTGATAGAGCTATCGAAGACTCACAATTTGAAACCTTTCAGGGCCCCTTTAGACCTTCAATGTTCGCCACAATTGCTTAATATTACGTTTTCCATAGCGTGGAAGTTCCTAATTTTTCTGCTAAAGAAAATTGTCAACATTAAAACTGCTTCCACGTACAAGTGCAAATCTCATGTTCACCTTTCATATCATTCTGAAAATTATGAGTTTCTGAGGGTAATCGGTTTTGAATACTCGAGAGAGAAGGATCCAATACAACCTGTGCAAAAGTCGGCCTGCAGTGATAAGAATCGAGGGACATAAAAAAATGAACAATAATCCAGAAAAGAGTGAGCCAAATGTTTCAATGTTTAGGGTTGAGGAAATCAAAGAGAATTTTTGATAATAAGTCACATTTCTAGCAGAGGTAATTACAATCCTAAGATTTACCGATGATATTGTTATTTTATCTGAGTCCCCACTATCGGCATCCGTGAAAATGGTTTTCCGTGGTTTCCCATTTTCACACCAGGCAAATGCTGGGGCTGTACTTTATTAAGGCCACGGCCGCTTCCTTCCCACTCCTAGCCCTTCCCTGTCCCATCGTCGCTATAAGATCTATCTGTGTCGGTTCGACGTAAAGCAACTAGCAAAAAAAAGAAATATATATCCGAGTCCACAGAAGATCTGAATAAATGGCTGGTGATGTGAACAACAGTCTTGGGGAAGGAGTACAAGATGAAAACAAAATCGTCCAAAACAAAGGTAAAAGAATGGAGTCAGGTGATGCAGGAAATATTAGGTCAGGATATGAAGATGAGTGGTTTACTTGGGTAGTAGAATAATTAACGAAGATAGAAGTAGAAGCACATAAACGGCACATCAGCACAAGGAAAATACGTGTGTTTCCTTTGGACATTACCTACTAGAAAGTATTTTTGAAGAATATGTAAGTGAAACATGGACAATGACGTGCGCAGCAGAGAATGTGTTACAGAAGAATGCAAAAGTGAGATCGCAAGTGAATAGATGGTGAATCGAGGAAAACGACTTGACCTCAAGAAGAGATAGTCGGATAGGACACATCTGGAGACACTTAACATGTTTTCTGTTAGCATTCTTACGGAAGTGTAGAGAGTAAGAACAACAGACGTACGTTAAGGCATGAACATGTCAAAAAGATTAGAATAGATGTAGGATGTAGTAGTTAACGCAGAAATGAAAAGATTTCCAAAGGATAGATTACAATTGAGAGCTGCATGAAACCTATCTCTGGATTAATGACACGCATAATAATAATAATAATAATAATAATAATAATAATAATAATAATAATAATAATAATCAACCACGAACCTACTACGCTCTCGTAGCAGGGGTAGAGGTAATACTCCCAAGTCGCGCGTCCTGGGTGACGGATAGAGGGGGTCCTAACCGGCTTGCAGGCAGACTTGAGCGAAATAAAATAGCCCTCGCGGACCAGATGCACAACCTCATGTGGGTGGGGGGACGCAGACTCACGGTATTCCCTGCCTTTCGCAACAGGCGACACCATGGGTCGACGCCACTTGCGACTATTACCACTTTGCGAGGAAAACCATGGGTCTACGTTACATAGGAGTAGTAGGCCTACCATTATGCGCGAAACACTGAAGGTCAGGGCGTTATTTGTGATAATGATCATTGTGTGTATTCCACTGTGATCAGAACGGGTCTGCGTTACCTATGAGTATTACCACTTTATCAGAAACACGTTGTGCCTCCAGTGATCAGTGTTTCAGATGCATATAGTGCTTCAGGCTTGATTACAGTGTTTTAATGCCTTAATTTCGCATTTCTGGATATTGGATTTTTTATTATATCTATTCCAAGTGCGTCTGGGCTCGCATGGATTCAACGTTCCACAAGCAAACACATGGATATGTCATATTCAAAAGTCACGTACCTCAGTCAAAATACGAGAAAGAAGTCTGTGTAATTGCACAATGAAGCAACGGTTAATTATTACGATGGCTGCCATTAGTACCATGGTTAAATGGTTAGCGTGCTGGCCTTTGGCCACAGGGGTCCCGGGTGCGATTCCTGGCAGGGTCGGGAATTTTAACCTTAATTGGTTAATTTCGCTGGCACGGGGGGTGGGTGTATGTGTCGTCTTCATCATCATTCAATCCTCATCACTACGCGCAGGTCGCCTACGGGAGTCAAATCAAAAGACCTGCACCTGGCGAGCCGAACTTGTCCTCGGACACTCCTGGCACTAAAAGCCATACGCCATTTTTTTTACTACCACTACGTGAGATATACGACAGGTTTGGTTGGTGCCCGTGATTAGTACCGCTATATGAGCAAAATCATGTGTCTGCATTGCCTGAGAGTTAGTGCTATCATTATGCGAGAGACGTTGCCATAATGCGTGATACATCGTGGGTCTACATTGCCTACGATTAGTACCACTATGTGGGCGACACCATGAGTATACGTGGCCTGTAAATAGTTCCACTAAGTAAGGAACACAGCAGGAATACCGGCACCCATGATTAGTCCCACAATGTAAGGAACACCACGGGTCTGCGTTGCTGGTGAGTAGTACCCTTACGTTCGAAACACCATAGGTTTGTGTTAGCAAACAGTGGTGCCGTTGTGTGTGACATACCATGCGTCTACATTACTTGTGATTAGTACCACCATGCGAGAAACACCATGAGTCTACGTTACCTGTGATTAGTACGATTATAGGAGGCACACCATGATTCTGCTTTACCAGTGATTAGTACCATTATTAGGTGCGAGTGACCTGGATTTTGGACCCTTGTAGATAATACGTATCATCCCAATAATTAAGACATTGTGAATTGGATCCACTGATTGTTTCTTTCATGTATTCAGTGGATAGATGCATTTTGAAGTGTTAATTTCATTTCCTTGCACCTCGTACCATTAGGAGCCGATGACCTAGCTATTGGGCCCCTTTAAAAACCATCACCAATAATAATAATAATAATAATAATAATAATCCTATGGCCACAGCTACCGTGTGCAGACATTTCGATTTGACGCCATCTGGCTGTCTGCTCGTCAATTTCGACGTTCCGTTTTACTCTAGATCCGTTAGATGGCAGACGGAGTAAACCGGATCTCTCTTGGGCGTCTATGACTGAGATTTAATTAATTTTGTCGGGTAAATACCAAATGTGTCGCCTGAGATCTTTTACATGCCGACATCGTACGACATGGAATGTCGAATGGACCTCTTACCGCCCTTCAAAAATCCGACTACCTCTGCCGGGTTTGAACCCGCTACCTTGGAATCAGGAGGCCGACACTCTACCACGGATCCACAGAGGCAGCTATCACCAATAATAATAATAATAATAATAATAATAATAATAATAATAATAATAATAATAATAATAATAATAATCCTCTCGACCGGGTTAAGTGGCTGAGACGGTTACGGCACTGTCTTTCTGAACCCAAGATGGCAGGCTCGATCTTGGCTCAGCCCGGTGTTAAAATATATCAGATCCGTGTCGGTATATTTACTGGCACGTAAAAGAACTCTTGAGGGACAAAATTACGGCACCTTGGCATCTCTGTAAATCGTAAAACTAGTTGGTGGGACGTAAAGGCAGTGACATTATTATTATTATTATTATTATTATTATTATTATTATTATTATTATTATTATTATTATTATTATTATTATTATTATATTGTAAATTCGTTAGTCGGGAAAAAGTTGAATGCTCAAAATAAATATGCCAACGTCGGTTATATCCTTAGAGGAAATCCATCCTCAAAAGTGATTGAGACATGTATCAACCCGGACTTGAGAGACATGTCGAGAACTGAGCATCAAACACTAACACATCGTGAGTTTCAGCCACCGTATTGTGCTTGCTATGGGCCGAGCGCATTTGAAATCGCCCGCGATGCGATCTGGTTCGCTAACTTCAGCTGCTGATAAAGTTACAACGGCGCAAGATATCTATTTGTTTTAATTACATATTAGTATGACCAAAGCTCTAACGCTCATATATCCGGTTCACGCTGTTTCAGACTACCCTGTATACAGGTGAACTAGGTCTATGAAACAGGCCATGAAACAGATTCAGTACGATAAGCATACAGACCCCTAAGTTCTTTATTTCCTTTAGAATTTTTAATAGTTATTTATTTTAGTATAAGTATCAACATAACTTACTTGTTATATTTCTATGCACATATTTTGAGTGTATCCTACATGTTTGGAAATACATTTTTGTACTGTGGGAGCAATTTTCTTACTTTTGCGTGCTTATATTGCTTTTCTTCTGAGTCTAATTTCGAACAGCCTCGCCCCTCCTCCCCACCCCTTCCCGCAACTTCATCCTTCGGGGAGTTCTGGGAATCTTCGATATTTCCAGCAATTTTGCATGATCTGGTACTATGTTTTATCTGTTTACATTACAGTTTTATAAATATGTAGCAAGTATATTTGTAATTGAACTCTAATGGGTTTCCATGCCTGTTTTGATTTTCATTCCTACCTTTAAGCATCGCTGCAAGTTGACTTAAATTTGCTTAGATCAGAAGTTCTCAAACAATTATTAGATTGTACCCCTCACTCATGGCTAGAAATCCAAAGTACTCTCACGAAAATATCCCCAAGAAGTAACTGGCTAATTATTAAGGCATTTTAATTGATTATATACCATTCTTTTACGTAGACATCGTAAATGACACGAGATTGTGAATTAAAATACATGATGATGATGATGATGATGATGATGATGATGATGATGATGATGATGATGCTTGTTGTTTAAAGGGGCGTAACATCTAAGGTTATCGGCCCGGAAATACATGTTTATAACACATGTCAAGAAATTTAAAAGTGTGTGTCTTTTCTCAAGTGCAAGAATGACAATAACGTAGTTCTGGGATTCAGACATTACAAATCCTCAAAATGCCAATAGGATGGGTATGTCAGCATGTCTGACACAGTTTTCTGATGTGTCATATACCAGGTGAAGTTTTCAAGCGAAGCGTGGCTCCATATATACATATTTAAATTCCTTCTTATTTATTTCCATATCTCAATTCTTCTTCATTTTTTCTTGAAGGTTACTGGCGTACCCCACTAAAAGTCTCAGACGTATCCCTAGGAAGGTACGCATACCACAGTTTGAGAACCACTGGTTTAGATTACTATCAATCTTCAGGAGTAAGTTACGGTACCAATACATTCATGTCGAACCGAACTGCAGTAATGTGACTTCGTTTTTTAAAATCTCGCTTACTTTGACCACTATCCCACGAACCTACTACGCTGGCATAGCAGAAGGAGAGATGATACTCCCACGCAGCGCGTCCCAAGTGGCGGATAGGAGGGTTCTAACCGGCTTGCCGGCGGACTTGAGGGAAATAAAATACCTCTCGCTGACCAAACACACAACCCCCTATGGGTGGGGTCTCAGACGAGGAATACATCCACGGTATCCCCTGCCTGTCGTAAGAGGCGATTAAAAGGGGCAACCAAGGGATGATTTTGTTAGAACCATGAAACTATTTGTGATATTTGCCACCACGCGGGGAACACCATGGGTCGGTTTTACTTGCGCGTAGTACCACTATGTTAGGTACCAAATAGGTTTGTGAATATTAGCAATAGAGTACGTTGCCGGCCTCTACAGTACCTGTGATTCGTACCCCTATATGCGCAACACCATGGGGTTAGCGACACCATGGTCCTGCCTTACCATGCTTAGTACCCACTATGAGAGGAACACCATGGGATAGTGCGAGTCCCTGTGGTTAGTACACTTACGTGATGAACGCCATAGGTTTGCGTTGCCTGTAAATGGCGCCGCAATGTGCGAAACCCCATAGGTCTGTATTACATATGCGAATTTCATTACCCGTGAGTAGTACCCTAATGTGTGGAATACCGCGAGTCTACGCTACTTTTGATTAGTACCGCAACATGACAAATACTATCGTTCTACTTACCTAGCGATAAGTACCATTATGAGGGGCCGATGACTTGGATTTTGGAGCCCTTTGGACTAAAAGAATCATCGATTCAGTTTTATGCTATAGACACAGTCCCTTGGTCAGTACTACTATTATTTCACGTCAGTTTCTGTGAATGCGAGACACACCGTGTCGGATCCACTGATTGTTTTAAATTCATGTCCATCCATTCATTCTTCGTCTTCACGTTTTGAATTCTGGTCAGTGGAAGATTTTGGACTTTTAATTTGTCATTCCATTTCGTCTCATTTCGTACCATTAGGGGCCGATTACCTAGATGTTAGGCCCCATTAAACAACAAGCATCATCATCATCATGATCACTCTCAGAATGGCAGCAGTAACTAATCAAAAGAAGGCCAGGAAGAGGCCTAACCCTTCCATGATGAAAGTACTCTGGCGCTCGCGATGTTTACCTATGACCCCCTGCGGGTGGGGGACGCACATGTAGAATACACCCGCGGTATCCCCTGCCTGTCGTAAGAGGCGACTAAAAGGGGCGACCAAGGTCTGACTGAATTAGAACCATGAAACTAATTTTGAATCGTACCATCACGCGGGGAACACCATAGGGTGCCTGTACTTGCGAGTAGTACCACTAAATTCAGTACGAAATAGGTTTGTGATTAGTTGCAGTAAAAGCCTGGCCTGGTGGATTCCAGTACCCGTGCGTCGTACCCATGTGTGCAACACCGCGGGTCTGGGCGTAGCCTGTGAGTTGTACCACTATATGAGCAGCACCGTGGGTCTGCGTTGCCTGAGATTAGTACCCACTATGTGAGGAACACCACGGGAATACCGGCGCCCGTGTTTAGTACACCTAGGTGGGGAACTTTCTCGGTTTGCGTTGACTCTGAGTTGGGCCATTGTGTGAGACACACCATAGGTCTGCGTTACTTGTACGTATTGCAATACTTGTGAGTAGTACCATCTTTTGTGGAACACCGTGAGTCTTCGCTACTTCTGATTAATACCCCAACATGACACATACCATGGTTCTATTTTACTCGCGACATGTACCATTCTGTGGGGCCTTAGACGTGGATTTTGCACCCCCTTTAGACACCAAGCATCATTGTGCTTTATAAGTGGTTCCTTGGTTGGTAATAATGTTATTTTCGATCTGTATTGAGTCCGATCCACTGGTTTTTGTTTGTTTGTTTTGTGTTTTGTTGAGTTCCTGCCCATCTATTCATTCTTCATGCCATATTTTATTTTTATTTTGGTCAGTATATGCCTTTGCAATTTTTGTTCTTTCATTTCGTACCATTAGGGGCCGATGACCTTTGATATTAGGCCCCTTAAAACAACAAGCATCATCATCATGTTTACCTATGGGTGATCTGCCAGTTCGTTCCCCTCATGCGAAGCGGATGGCACCATATGCCTTCACATGTCCTGTTAAATGACTCCAGCCTTTATTTTGTGTGCGCACGCACATCGCTCCTAGCTGACCTTGTACAATTCACACACTGCCAATAAAATCCACGAGAGAAATTCAAAAGTTCTCACGCAGAACAGAATTATTACAAGAGAATTTTGGCCCCACTTATTCACCTGCGGTTTTTCAACTCCGAAGTAAATTAAAAACTGCCGTATACAAGACGAATCCGTACACCATACAAGAAGTAAAACATTGCCGGGTATCCTCAATGTAGGCTACAATGTATGATGTAAAATTTCCTAGCTAATTACGGTGATTTTGTAGATAATGAAAGGCGGAAAGTCTCAACATCTCATTTCACAATTTGGTGAATAATGGCGTGTGTAAAGAAAAATGAGCCTTACTTTACCTTACTTTACACTCGCATAAACCCAGTGAAAACTTTTCTGATGGACTGCATATAAGTATGTGGCTGGGAGGCGTGAACAGTCTTAAATGAAATAATGGACAGGGAGAGCATTTTCATATTCACAGTTTTATCACAGGAGCGGCGATATCTGATCATCCTGTATTGGCAAAAGAACAGAAAATGACATGCAAGACATGAGCTTAAGAGATACCCTAGGCCTTGCAAGCCAAATGCCGTTGCGCTCAAAACAGTAGTCCAAAGGAACTCGTATGCGAAAGCAAAGAGCCTGGCATAAGTAAGTAGAAACAATGCCAGATTCAGCTGTGACCTATCGTCCCCACTCCGTCCTTATAGTTTGAGAGCAGCTAGGTATATTTCGTCTTTATCTTCTTCATAATCGCTAATCATCATCAGCAACATCGTTCGGCTCCATGGCTAAATGGTTAGCGGGCTGGCCTTTGGTCACAGGGGTCCTGGGTTCGATTTCCGGCAGGGTCGGGAATTTTAACCTTAATTGGTTAATTTCACTGGTACGGGGGCTGGGTGTATGTGTTGTCTTCATCATCATTTCATCCTCATCACGACGCGCAGTTCTCCCACGAGAGTCAAATCAAAAGACCTGCAACTGGCAAGCCGAACTTGTCTTCGGACACTAAAAGCCATACGCCATTTCATTTCATTTCACTTCATCAGCAACATCAATATCATAACTCAGCAGCCACCAGCGCCAAACCTACGTTTATATGAGGTTTGGTAGAGCATTCGAGCTTAGTATGGGATCAACTCGAGAGTTTAAGGGGAGTCATAAATCACTATGTTACCAATGTTGGGTGTTGAGATATGACTTTTTTTCAAGTTATTTATTTATTAATTTTCTGTACTCTGATATTCAATCACTAAACATATTTATTAGAAATAAGGGTTTGATTTTTTACAAAGAGCATCATTTTTTTCAAAAAGGTCGAACATTTTAATAGTTTTATATAATCTACTGAATTAACCGTCCGTGGCTCAAACGGTAGCATGCCGGCCTCTCATCGCTGGGTTCCGTTGTTCAAATCCAAGTCACTCCATGTGAGATTTGTGCTGAACAAAGCGGAGGTGGGACAGGTTTTCTCCGGGTACTCCAATTTTCCCTGTCATATTTCACTCCAGCAACACTCTCCAATATAATTTCATTTGATTTGTCAGTCATTAATCATGGCCCCAGAGGACTGCCAGCCAAAGACTTCGGCAGTCGGCACAATTCCCATCCTGACCGCTAGATGGGGGCTTCATTCATTCCATTTCTGAACCGGCCAAATGACTGGAAACATACTATAAATGTTCATTTTTTTCATTCTACTAAAGCAAAGTTGTTTGCTGAGGATCCACAGCATCAGAGTTACATTCTGTATATGTAGTACAAATTTATTGGAGATACAGCCGGCAGTTTCTTAGATAACGGGTTATATATGCACAGAAATGTATTTTCAAATACATTGGATTTAAAGTAAAAAAAATTACAACCAAACACGCTTTAGGTAGAATAAATATTCTAAAACATCCCTGGTTGGTGTTCCTCTTCTTCTTCTCTATCATGATGACCAAATTCTGTCCTCCTCTTAGATCGAGCTTGTGTGGTCATTTCTGATGCTGCGAACTGCGCCTTGACAATTCGCACTTTGTCAAACTTCTACACACTCTTCAGAGTATTGAATCTTGGTGGTACTCCCAGGTCCTCCAAGACCCGTAGTTTTGAAACATAACCATGTTAAATATGGGTACAGCATCAAACACAGCAGCTTGTAATGGTGACATAACAACAAAAGTGTTTTTAGGAACTCTCGAGTACACAACGTTGTTGGATGATTTTTTGCAATTTTGAATTTTTCCTTTCAAACAATCCCTGTGTAATCCTTGGGCGTGAATGCCTCTAGGGTACCTTCTACTTTTGTCTTCGGATATTTACACCAAGACATGGAACAAAAATTGTCGTAATAACATTACACTTATATATTTAAAAATAAATTTAAAATAGTAAATATGATACTATTCTATTAGAACAAACTGAAAATTAAGTTGAGTGATCCATATATTCATGAAATGTAAAACATTAGCGGTAGCCTGTCACTATTGTAACATCCGAAATGTTTTGACCGTTTCGTAGACTTACTTATAGTACTAGCAAATGTACCAGTGCTCCGCTACGGTATTCTACATTATATTCAAATGCCGAAGTAAATACTGTACATGCAGTAAATAAGATTGTTTTAAAATTGCATGTCTCTTAGCGTTATCCGAGAAACAGCATGGGGAGGTCTCCGCGTGTTGTTTCCAATGTAAAGTGCTTGTTACGGATTTGTGATGATAACGGCAGGCTCACTTGCCTACTGCCATTCACAATCGAGTTGGGAAGTTTACATTATAATTGCAGGCCCCATTGCCTACTGCGCGGTCACAATTGATTTGGGGAGTTTTCGTTACAATGGCAGCCCCCTTTCCTACATCCAGACAGATAAAAGTTGAGGAGTTTTTATTATAATGGCAGGCAACTTCACTACTATCAGTCGAAATTGAGTTGTGGAGTTATCATTATCATGTCAGACCCCTTTTCCTACTGCCAGCCAACTTACTGCCAGTCACACCAAGTTGGTGAGTTTCCATCAAAATAGCAGAACACTATGCCTAACGCCAGTCACATTTTAGATGAGTATATTTGTTTATAATGGCGGGCACCCTTGCCTACTGCCAAATACAATCGGGTAAGGGAGTTTTAAACAAAACTGCATGCTCCCTTGCCTTCTGCAAGTCAAATCGAGAAGTGAACTATTCATTACAATGATAGGCCTGTCATATTAATGCCAGATACACAGGAATTGAAGAAGAACCCCATTCCTACTGCCAGTCAAAGTGGGTGTGGGGAGTACTGATTACAATAGCAGACACACCCTTGCTCGATCGCTACAAATCTACATCAGTGAATATATATAGATCGACATACGAAAGCATATTCGTGTTTACAATATTGCAGACTTTCATTTACAGATTAACTGCTGCTAAACGTACGTCATATCGACAAAGGATTGTACCATAAGACGCCGGATTTAGTTGCCTAAATGGCCGGTCCTACGATATCTCATCTTTTCTTGGGTCAGATTGACTTAGAAACATTGAACAGGGTAAAGGTTTTGTAAGATTATCTCACATTGCATTACTTTTCGGATAATTATGTGAGAGCTACATACAAAGCATTTAGCTCACATAAGGCTACTGGGTGGGCCAATTTTTGTCAAGAGTTTGATGATTCAATATTTCCTATAAGTGATTGAAAAGTATGAATTATGTATGTGAAAATTCCAAATTTATTTAACATCGATTAATAGAGAAAATTCAAACGTACAAAGGATACAGATACGACAAAATGTCATAAGACCAAGGTTGTAGATCATTCCAAACTGAAGGGAGATTTTGCAATCCGTTATGTGATAGGACTTCCCGAAGGTCTGCACCATCATAAAAATTGCCTTCATATTTCGATATTCTTCGGAGATATAAAGTGAAAAATTTAAAGATCTTGGAAGTTTTCCGTCCGTTACAGGCTAAAACGTACAATTTTGTCAAATTTCAATTTACTTTATCGTCTGGCAGATTATGCCGTAATCTGGATTTTGGGCGAAGAGGGTAAAAATTAGGACTTTCAGGAAACTAAACCAAAAAATAAACGGGTAGCTGTGCGAAAATTTCGCCAAAATAATCAATGTAAAAGCACACAGTCGTTACGATTTTATTTATATAGGCAGATAAGGAATCTGCTCCACGTACAACACATTTTGGGCTATGTCCGCTGCATTTAACCTGCAAAACTGACCATTCAAGATATCTCCCTAATTAATCCTCCTGACGAAAAATGCACATGAGAATAAAGTTTTAGAGATTGAATTTCATCACGTTTGGTCGATTTCCAGTCAGGTTGGCCTTGTACCGTATACATTGTGGAAGAGTAAAATCACCATTTCGGTTCCCTATAAACCGCCAGTCCATTCCGGGAACATGAAATGTTATTGACCTTTAAAACCTACCTTTGGATAGGTGGATGCAAAATATAAAGTTTGGTTCGAATATCTTCAGTAGTTTTCAAGTTGTAAGAAATACACTTTACATGCACCCGCTCTTGAGTTAAGTCCGATGGGACTTGTACCGAAAATGGGTCCGTTATGATATCTGCCTTATTAATCCTCGTAACGAAATGATGCATATTAGAAAAATGGTTTAGAAATTAATTTCCATTAAGGCAGGTAGATTTTCATTAAGTTTGGTTGGGTATATTTTTAAAATGTTATTTGCTTTACGTCCCACTAACTGCTTATACGGTCTTCGGAGACGCTGAGGTGCCGGAATTTAGTCCCACAGTAGTTCTTTTACGTGCCAGTAAATCTACCGACACGAGGCTGTCGTATTTGAGCACCTTCAAATACCACCGGACAGAGCTAGGATCGAACCTGCCAAGTTGTGGTTAGAAGGCCAGCGCCTTAACCGTCTGAGCTACTCAGCCCGGCTGTGTATATTTTGTGGGAGTGCGAAATCACGGTTTCGGTTTCGTGTAAACCCCCAGGCAGTTCAGGGATTTAGAAACAATATTTGCCCTAAAATCTACCCAAGGATAGGTGGATTATAAATATGAAGTTTGGTGGAAATATATCCCGTAGATTCTAGCACTCGCGCACATACGGAGTAATTAAGGAAGAAAATAATACAGATAAGAATGTTGAAATTAATAGAAAATGGATTATAACTGAGGACAGCCGGATAACGACAAATACGTAAATGCCAAGTGAATGTATTGCAAAATCAAATGCCCCTCAATAAATTATGCGGGTGTGAATTATGGATATAAGAAAGCGGTAACAGAGGAGAAATTTAGGCGCAGTGATTCTTAGGTAAACAGATAAGAAGATGACTAATGGTGTAATTACTTAATCTATTCGAGGACGGTTATAACCTCAGACGATATTCCGCCAATATCCCGCAAATAGGCCGATTGACGCCTTTCTTGCCTTATACCCAAGGAACAACCACGAATTTAAAAGCATGATGAGGAAAAAGTCAATACGTTACTTCCCTGCTGGCAAGCAGTCAGACACGTTGCCATGGTAACCTGTAGGTTCGTTGTCGGTCTGTCGGTCACTCAATGCAGAGCATGATATCCGCAGAAAATAGTAAATTTCTCCGTCATGTGAAGAGTAAGGTAAATTATGAACATAACGAAAGTTGTTTATAATAAAGAGACGTTTCACGTACGGTCCACGGAGTTTACAGAAAATCAATAGTATAAGAGAAAATTGAGGAAAACCGTTCAAAGTTTTTAAAATGACATGCAAATCGAAACCTTGCCCGGGATGAGTATAGTCTAAATATGAAGTTTGGTTGAGATCTATCCAGCCGTTTCGACGTGATGGTGGAACAGACAAACAAACAAACAGACAAACAAACAGACACGAAAAGCAAAAACCACCGATTCGGTCTTGAGTTGACCTAAAACGGATAAATATCTGAAAAATTGGCAAAACAAAAGAAATTACAGACAGCGGACCCCATACAACCTTATTTATATAGATAAATAAATGAAAAATAGTATGTGGATAATAAATGTTATTCATTACGACGGGGTCACTTGGAATATGGGCAATAACTCGGTGTCTACGAACCTGCTATGCAGGCGTAGCAGGGGGAGAGGTGATACTCCCACGTGGCGCGTCCCAGGTGGCGGATAGGGGGGTCCTAACCGGCTTGCCGGCGGACTTGAGGGAAATAAAATACCTCTCGCGGACCAAACACACACCCCCTGTGGGTGGGGGAGGCTGACGAATAATACACCCACGGTATCCCCTGTCTGTCGTGAGAGGCGACTAAAAGGGGCGACCAAGGGATGATTGAATTAGAACCATGAAACTACTTTTGATTCGTACCATCATGCGGGGAACACCATGGGTTGCCTGTACTTGCGAGTTGTACCACTATGTTCGGTACGAAATGGGTTTGTGTTTAGTAGTAGTCATGAGCGTGACCTGGGGGTTTCCAGTACCCGTGCGTCGTACCCATGTGAGCACCACCGCGGGTCTGGGCGTAGCCTGTGAGTTGTACCACTATATGCGCGACACCGTGGGTCTGCGTTGCCTTTGATTAGTATCCACTCTGTGAGGAACACCACGGGGCCCGTGGGACCGGCATCCGTGCCTAGTACACCTAGGTGAGGAAACTCATTGGTTTGCGTTGGCTCTGAGTGGCGCCATTGTGTGAGATACACCATAGGTCTGCGTTACCTGTACGAAGTACAATACTTGTGAGTAGTACCGTCTTGTGTGGAACACCGTGAGTTTCGCTACTTTTGATTAGTCCCCCACCATGCCAATACCATGGTTCTACTTTACTCGCGACATGTACCATTCTGTGGGGCCTTAGACATGGATTTTGCACCCTTTTAGGCATCAAGCATCATTGTGCTTTGTGAGTGGTCCCTTGGTCAGTAATACCTTTATTTACGATCTTTTTTGAGTCTGATCCACTGTTTTTTGTTTGTTTTGTTTTTGTTGGATTCATGTCCATCCATTCATTCATCATGACATTTTTTAGTTTTTTGGTCAGTGGATTAATTTGAAGTTTTGTTATTTCATTTTGTATCATTAGGGGCCGATGGCCTCGATGTTAGGCCTCTTTAAACAACAAGCATCATCATCATCAACACAGCGCCATCGTATAACAGAGTATGCGTGTGACGCCAATCTCTCTTTTCCATTATTAAGTTTGGTATCCTATACAACCGACCACGATGTATCCACAACGACAGCCTCCAACTGAGCACGCGAGTCATCAGTGTGTGCGAGGCCGACGAGAAAGACAGGCCGCGGCGCGCACGTCATACACTGAATGTCACGTGACTTGGCCGGTCTTGCTGTAGAGAATGCATCCCCAGGTTCACGCGAGAGACTATCGTAGCGTGGTAAATAAAATACATTTCAGCGTATTTCAACCTACTAAAATAACACTACTGAACTACAGATCAAATGAAACATAGTGTCTCTTACTATCATTGGTTGAACAAATACTAAAAATCTTACTCAGGTACAGATATGCACACTCAGTAATGTTAATGGTTAATGTACAAGTAATCCTATATTCGCAATAACATTCATGTACGAAATATTGAATCCAGGGTGAAACGTAGGCCTACTCTAAGCTATTTACAAGCCTTACATTTGTTCCACTCCATACCTGGCTTCAGCATCATATCTAATACGTAAATTTTGCTACCTTCGTGGAAGTTACCTTGGAACCACCCTATTCAATTAGAAATTAAATAAAATACAGAGTATCTTACTAGTCTTGGTTGACAAAATCTAAAAATCTTACTGCAGTAAAGAGATGTACACTCAGATAAGTCAAATGTTGCTAATGAAAGTCGTTAATGTACAATTAAGCCCATATTTACAATAACATTCATGTAAGGATTATCTTATCGAATCCAAGGTGAAAGGTAGGCCTATTGTAAGCCATTTACAAATCTTATATTTGTTCCACTCCATACCTGGCTTGAACATATCTAATACTTAAATTTTGCTACCTTCCTGGAAGTTATCTAGGCCTATTTTAAGCTATTTACAAGTCTTGAATTTGTTCCACTCCATACCTGGATTCAGCACCATATCTAATAATTAAATTTTTCTACCTTCCTGGAAGTTGTCTTGGAACCACCCTATTCAATTAGAAATGAAATGAAATGGAATGTATCTTACTAGCCTTGGTTTACAACATCTAAAAACCTTACTGCTGTAAAGAGAAGCACACTCAGATAAGTCAAATGTTGCTAATGAAAGTGGTTTATGTACAATTAAGCCCATATTTACAATAACATTCATGTAAGGAATATCTTATTGCATCCAGGGTGAAAGGTAGGCCTATTGTAAGCTATTTACAAGTCTTACATTTGTTCCACTCCATACCTGGCTTCAGCATGATGTATAATACTTAAATTTTGCTACCTTCCTGGAAGTAATCTGGGCCTATTGTAAGCTATTTACATGCCTTACATTTGTTCCACTCCATACCTGGCTTCAGCATCATATCTAATAATTAAATTTTGTTATCTTCCTGGAAATTGTCTTGGAACCACCCTATTCAATTAGAAATTAAATGAAATGGAGTGTATCTTACTAGCCTTTGTTGTCAAAATCTAAAAATCTTATTGCAGTAAAGAGATGCTCACTCAGATGAGTCAAATGTTGCTAATGAAAGTGGTTAATGTACAATTAAGCCGATATTTACAATAACATTCATGTAAGGAATATCTTATTGAATCCGGGATCAAAGGTAGGCCTATTGTAAGCTATTTACAATCTGGTTTCAGCATCATATTTAATACTTAAATTATGCTCCCTTCCTGAAAGTTATCTTGGAACCATCCTATTCAGTTCGAAATTAAATGAAACATAGTGTCTCCTACTAGCCTTGGATGACAAAAACTAAAAATCTTACTGCAGTAAAAATATGCACACTCAGATAAATCAAATGTTGCTAATGAAACTGGCTAATGCACAATTAAGCCTATATTTAAAATAACATTCATGTAATATCTTATTGAATCCAGGGTGAATGGTAGGCCTATTTTCAGCTATTTACAAGTCTTACATTTGTTCCACTCCGTACCTGGCTTCAGCATCATATCTAATACTTAAATTTTCATTTTCATATATCTGTAATTAAATAGGATATGAATGCATTACCTCTAAATCGTCAGCACTGGTGTTGTAATTTATCCAACTCGTGTACTGCAGCCCAACATTGCTGAATGATGTGAACAACGTTGAGGATATATACACATTTTTGTAAATTAATACTTACTTACACTTCCGCACACAATACTATGAATGTAAGGAACTGTTGCACAATACCAACATATTCACATAAACACAAAATCTCCGTTATTTCCTTCCATAATCCACAATAAACTAGCAATAACACCGCAAGAACACATGTAATAACCGGCTTCAATCTACCATTGCTGGGACTGGAATTGTCACGTGACTTTAACGGGCCGCGGCCTGTCTCTTTCGTTGGCCTCGCAGTGTGTGCATATGATGTCACATATTTAGCAGGAATTTTGCCTTATTTCAAAGAAACTGCGTTTCGGATTTTAAAATCGGTTCTTTTCTTTACTTTCTGGAACAGGTAGCCTCCTCTTTTACATGTAAATAATTGAGATAATCGTAAATTAAATACTCTTGCTGATATACACCTTCTACGCAAACACTAAAAGCGTCATCAAATTTTTATTTCCATGTATACTTTTTCGAGGAACGCAGCCTACGTTAAAAAAGTGAAAATGTCCAAATTAGTCCGTCAGGGCTTGACTGGATGTACCTTTGACTTGAGAGCCATGTAGCCGACACTGCACCAGTGCTGTTTTCCTCATGCAAGTTGAGAAAGATTGTGAGTGGTGAAAATGTTATGAATAGTGTAACTTGTAATTTACAAAGAACATCCGCACTTTTTTGAGATGCGGACTTGCAGATGACAGCGAAGATAAACTGCTGCTTCAGTCGAGTGAAGACTCGTAAATGTAAGGAGGTTAGTTATTACCTCAGTCTGTCATTTCATAGATGTTCTCTGCGTGATTTATAGGGCAGGGGGAGAACATGTACAACGTTGTTGGCATATGCTCTTCAGGTTAGCCTATTTTTAGGCAGTAATAGGTTAGAATGCAAACTAATTTTGTAATTAGGAAGTGCCGTCTAGCCCGTTCTTCCGTTATGCAGCAAGAGTAACATACATTCTAGGCATTCTGATAGGCCGTACCCCTAGGTTTATGCAAGATTCATAACATGACCGTTGTGTAGGGTAGACTATACTTGATACCCGCTTCAATAAGCTTCCATTCTAACCTATTACTGCTTAAAAGTAAGCTGCCTCTGTGGATCAGCGGTAGAGTGTCGGCCTCCGGATCCCAAGATAGCGGGTTCAAACCCGGCAGAGGTGGTCGGATTTTTGAAGGGTGGAAAAAAGTCCATTCGACACTCCATGTCGTACAATGTCGGCATGTAAAAGATCTCTGGTGACACATTTGGTGTTTACCCGACAAAATTCATTAAATCTCAGCCATAGACGCCCAAGAGAGTTTCGGTTTACTCGGTCTGCCATCTAGTGGGGGCCTAGAGTAAAACGGAACGTTGAAATTGACGAGCAGACAGCCAGATGGCGTCAAATTGAAATGTCTGCACACGGTAGCTGAGGCCATACGATTATTATTATTATTACTGCCTAAAAATACGGAGTCTAATCATCAGAACATGTTTTATATTCCAAATCCAATGACCTCTTTAGAAAATCGTCCGAGGGCTTTTCAGATAATACCTTGTGAAACGTGGGCTAAAATATCAATCAATCAATCAATCAATCGATCAATCAATCAATCAATCGATCAATCAATCAATCAATCAATCAATCGATCGATCAATCAATCAATCAATCAATCAATCAATCAATCAATCAATCAATCAATCAATCAATCAATCAATCAATCAATCAATCAATCAATCAATCAATCAATCAATCAATCACCCAGGGATTTGAGTTTTCATGTTCTGGAGAGTGAGAATCCTGTCGGCGAGCCTTTCTTCTTATTATTATTATTCGTCTTACCTTGATAGGCGGAATCACACTGCTAGCTCGGCTGCTGATATGTTTCCCAATAAATGATTGGTCTTCATCACTGTAATGAAACATAATTCAGTACTAATACTGTGAGAGAAGGAATGGTTAGCTGAAATATCGGTAGGTTAAACATTTTCTGCTACGAAGCACATTGCAATGGTGAGAATTCGGTTACGAGAAAGACACCGACAAGTATATAGCGGTCTTCTCGTAGAGCTTATCAGTGAATATATGTTAGTATTTACACCGCAGGGGATCTGACATACCGTACTTAAAAACATTTTTTATTACATTCTGTTTCAATATAGAGTACCTCGTTCAAGCAGCAGCCATTGTCCTAGAGAACAGATACCGACCTTAGGTATTGAGGGCAATACTGGTTAAATAAACTTGATCAAGAGGCCGGTGAAATTACAGGCTTACCTCTGTGTGGTTTCGGACTGAATACAGTATAAGAGTGTTATTACCTTACGACCGGTCACCATATAAAGCGAACAGCAACGCAACTCCTCAAGAATTGTCCCGGAGGTGAATGTAATCTTACATTTTATCGTCAACCTCTCGTATTTTCTACTCTATGATAGATTCAAATTACGTGGGATACTTTCTATCGTAGTAGCTGACTATGCATTGTGTTGTTTAATAATCTATTGTCGATCAGAGAAGTGTGTAGGATGGTGGTAATTGTCATTTATAAAGAAAAAACCGTAAAGAAACACGACGTAAACTAACGAAGTCATGGAAACAGTGAGAAAAGTTTGGAACAGGTTCTTAACATTCAAAAAACCAACCAACAGTCCATTTGGACCAAAAAAGGTCCAGTCCTTTCAAGACTGGCAGCATGTGAAAATCCAATTACATGCGTCATATAATAATCAGTAGCTGAATCATTACAATAAAGGAGTGATGTCACGAAATGCAAAACTTCGGCATTACAAGACTGTTGTTCTTCAGGAAGCTTTCTATGCCTGAGAAACCACATCTCAAGGGCGCCACACTAAAATTGATGACATTGAAAAACAATAACGAAAAATTCTTAGGAAAACATATGGACCCGTTCATGTAAATGGTTTATGGACGAAAAGAAAAACTGTAGAATTGTGCAAAGCAATGGACAAGCTCACAGATACCGTACGCAGGGGACGATTGAAATTTTATGGCCACATCTGTAGATTGGACGACACTAGATATGAAAAAAAAACTGCTTGGTATAATTAATTCAAAGCAGGTCAAAATCAGCTGGTTAGAGAAAATAAAGCTGGACTTAAAAGAAATGAACATCACAGAAGATACCATCAGGGATCGCAAGGCTTTTGGAACTCAGGTTGCAAAGCACACGTTCGCGGGAAAGGCTAAAAGAATCACAGGGAAACAATGGACGGAAGAACGCAAGAAGCGAGTTCATGAAGAGATTTTTGGCGGAGAAGAAGAAAACCATCATGAAGCTAACAAGTTCCACGCACGCTGTAAACGGGCATAACTAAGAAGAATTAGTAGCTGAAACCCGTCAAAACATGGCGATCAATGGGGTAAATATTCATTGATGATTTCATTATATACGACATTCCTTATACTATATTTCTTTACGTCGCACCAACTTACGCATAGGAAATGGCTAGAAAGGGGAAGGAAGAGACTGTGGCCTTAATTAATGTACAGCCGCAGCATTTGCGCGGTGTAAAAGTGGAAAACCACGGAAAACGATCTCAGGGCTGCCGACAGTAGGGTTCGAGCCCACTATCTCCCGAATGCAAGCTGTTAGTACGTGAGCCAAATCACGCAGCCACTTTTTCGGTGCATTTCTTGTACAATTACATTTAGACACTACTGAAATGTTTAAATATTGCTTTCTTGACATTGCAGCATTCTACTGGCCATGGCTGAAAACTGGCTGAGGTGAACAGAGACCGTCCCGCCCATTGAAGTTTATTAATTGTGATACAAAATGCCATGCGAATTGAAAATTGATGCCTCTTGAGTAAAAATGGAAATGTTTTATCGGATGTTGTTAAGTCAATTCCAGGGATTAGAGCTCTCTGTCCAGCCTTGCCTTCACTTATTATTTCCAAATCTGTACAATTTTCGTACATTCCTCTTACAATTAGGCCCTGATCTGGTTGCGTTTAGGAGCCGTTGGGAAACGTTCAGAATTCTCAGGATTAAGAATTTGTGAGGCAAACTGTTAATTCCATGGAACTCAAGAATTATGTAGGAAATTTAAGAAGCTCGCTTTCATCTTCAGTATTGATCTGATTGATCTGTTGACGCTAGTGTATGGTTTTCAACTACCGGTTATAAGCCCTCCTCTATCGTGCCACATGCCTAAGCACTCTCACGGTTCAGGCAGCCTTGAAGTACTGGCGGGAGCTTTAGCCAATCACAACACTATATTTTTTCTATTTTTTAAGGACACTCTGTAAATCTCCAGGCCTAGAGCTTTCGTCAGAATTCTATACGATGTCAGTCGGTTCAGCCGTTCTCTCAAACTCGCGGTCACAATATTAAGCGCAGTGTTTTAAATACACAATTAATTAATGTATATCCATCCCTTGCCCCGTTTCTTTACGTGGTGGGTATGAAGTGAGGTGAAACTTAATAGCTAGCCTTTACGACCTGATGACTTTCCTGACGTCAACTTCATCAGAGGAGTTAATGATATGAGACGAAAAAACGTGAAGTATGATAGTAGGAAGGAAGACGGTGAAACATGGTGCTGGCTCATAGCCTACTCGTTCTTAGTAGCACCAAGGGGTCTGGTAGAGGCGAACCAAGCAGCGACGTACAACGGTCCGGAAGACTTGTTAGTGTCTGGACTGATGTCTCACGTTCAGTAACTACCCAGTGCATCGACGTGGACGGAAGATGGACACTACTTGAGTTACAAGCTGAAATAGGTATTCTTAACCACGATAACGCTAGACCACATGCAACAGGGGTTGTACGGGGTCGACTTCAACGGTGGGGAAGGGGGAGTACTGGAACACCCGCCATACTCACCGTACCTGTCACCGTGCGTCTTTGGCTCATCCCAAAAAGTGATAGAACTATTCCATGGGATACACTTTAGGACACGAGAGGACACTACCTATGCTGTGAAACATGAGAATGAAAAATTCACACATGATGACGCGTCTGGTATCCGACGTCTCCCGTATCATTCGCAACGTGTTGTGGACAATCTAGGGGCCTACTTTAAGGGAGTCATGACTGAAAATTGAAACTTCTACAATTTTCCACTTACCACAACCTAATTTAAAACACAAGCATATCTATACTAATATTATAAAGAGGAAAAATGTGTATGTTTGTTTGTAACAGATAGAGTCAAAACTACTGAACCGATTTAAAAAAAGCTACATTGCCAGTGAATAACATGGACTGTATTTTATTTTCAAAACAATTCGAAATGGGGGGCACGGTGGGAGATATAAAAATCAAATATAAAATATAGGCAAAATATCGAATTTGTCGTATAAGGACGAGACAAAGCTCAATGTAATCCTCTTGTCGCAAAGAACAAAACTCGGTAAGCCCTACGGGCCCAAAAATCGTGTTTTAAGGCCCTAAAACCAACCGTTACGGAGATATTGGCACCACACTACCCCTCCTCTGGGAATCGGATAAAAGAAATGAACTGCCGTAACCATGGCAACGTCAGCTCCAGGATTCTAAAGCAGCGAGATTAAGCATGTACGTTTGGGCATAGCTGCCAACCAATATTGGTACACATAAGACTATCTGGAAAAAATATACTGTTGTGTAAGGCACTCATAGGACTACTTTAGGCGCGGATGGAAAGGGGGTGAAGTATAAAAATCGTACTATGTATAAAAATGTGTGTGTGTGTGTGTGTGTGTGTGTGTGTGTGTGTGTAAATGACACATCTCCTCCTAAACCACTGGAGCAATTTGAACCAAACTTGGTACACATATTACTTACCATCGGGAGACGAGCACTGTGCGGGTAATCCATCCCTACCGCCTTTAAGGGAGGGGGTCAGGGGGGCGTTCGTTATAAAAATAATTGAAGAGAATAGTGTCGAATTCATAGTTTTGTGGGTCGCTGAGATGAAAAGTAATACTACAGAATTATTTAAAGTCCAAGTTCAGCCCCCTTTTAGGTGGGGAGCGAAGGGGGGCATGAGATATAGAAATAATAATAAAACAGTTCCCAATACTTAGATTTCAGGGTCTCTGGGATGAATAAGAATACTCCGGATATTTTACAAGTCCAAGTGGGGGCCGAAGGGGCTGAGATATAAAACTAATCGAAAAACTATATATAAAAATCTTAACCTATTCTTCTTACTATATATAAGTGGATGTATGTGTGTGCGTGGGTGTGTGTGTGGGTGTGTAAATGACACATCTCCTCCTAAACCACTGGAGCAATTCACCAAACTTGGTACACTTATCAGTTAGTATCAGGAGACAAATCGCGTGGGGGTGAGAATAGTATCGAATCCATAGCTTTCTTGGTCGCTGAAATGAATAGTGACACTCCGAATTCTTTAAACTTCATTTTCAGCCCCCTTTGGGGTGAGGATAATGGGGGAGTGAGATATAAAATAATCGAAAACAGTGTCGAATCTACAGTTTTCGGGGTCACTGAGATGAATGGTGACAATCCAGATTTTTTATCTCTTAGAAGTGGGGGGTGAGAGGGGGAGAGTCCCATTGACTGTTGAAATCCTGTACATCGTATCTATAGTGCGACGGCTAAATACATATAGTTATCACTTATTAATTTTTGACAGGGTCAAATACTTCCCAGTCGATTCGAGCTTCCTTAAGGATGAAGTTTTACTCGAAAATTAAATAATCTAAAACTTGAAATCAAACACATCTAAATAATTCTAAAAATACATAATAGATCGTAACATATCAATCTGCAAGTCAAAAAGGAATTCTATGAAAATTCACTTCACATATAACTAACTGGTAATGAAAATTCAGAAACTATCCGGGCAACGCCGGGTACTACAACTAGTAATAATAATATAAAGCCCCACAAAAAATTTATAGTTGATTAGTTAATTTGTTGCATAGTTATTAAAGAATAATATTTAATGTTTTATGAAAAATGCTCCTTGGGACACTTTCATTATTTTTGTGTTGCAATTTGAGAAACTTTTCAAAAATACTCATATATTTAATAAAAACTCCGGGTTCGGCAGTCAGGTGGTCTATAAACTACTGGACATATAAGATTTCAGTTTTAATTATTCAAACATTAGGCAAAACTGTAGTTTGGTGCTCTTGTAGGAACAATGATACGAAGGTAAAATTCATTTAATAATGAAATCCAAAAATACTTTTAATTACTATACATATTGATATTTCAGGTGAATCTGATACGGACTCTGACCCAAGGAGCATTATACAGGCAATGAGCTGAAAATATTTTAACTTAGAAAAATGCAATTGAAAGTTTTAAGAAATATATTTGTATTAAAAAGTGTTCTGGACTGTAAGTTACTCTGTCAGGCTTCTGACTCCTCTTTTGCACAGCCTGGTCGTACTACAAGGTAAATATATTCCAGTAGGATTATTGAAATGGTAGTCTGAAAGAACTTTCAAGCCAATATTGTCTGGCAACGTGAGAGAAAGGGACGTATGCTTGTTCTTCAACCTGTGACAATAAAGTTCGTAGAATGAAGTCAGAACGGTCGATCCGGCAACAATGGCGACCCGCAACGCTGCACCTGCGTAGCATCAGGTCTTGACCACCTGCTACCAACGTTGTTCAGTTGAGCATCGTGTGTGTGCCGTGTTAGACCTGTTTGATACAGTGCGTGTTAAGTGCGCTGGTTCTGAACTGCGAACAGGAACATGAAGGACCAAAAGATCAATGTAAAGTTTTGTTTTAAGCTTGGCAAGACACCGAAAGAAACGCATGCGATGCTGGTACGTGTTTATGAAGATTAAGCACTGTCCTTGAAGTGTTTGTACGAGTGGTTCGCCCGTTTTCTAGGAGGCCGGGAAAGTGTTTCTGACAAGCCCCGTAGCGGAAGACCGCCGATCGCCGTCAGTGACGAAAACATTGAGAAGGTGAGGACATTAATCACGAACGATCGGCGATTAACTGTGCGCATGATAGCGTATGAACTGCAGATTAACCGTGAATCAGTGCAACACACCGTTACCCAGAAGTTAGGGACGAGGAAAACGTGTTCTCATCTTGTGCCACATCACTTGGCTGACGATCAGAAGCAGGCACATTTAGAGGCTTCACAGGATTTTTACAAACGGCGGATGCGACACCAAATGTCCTGAACTATATTGCCACTGAGGATGAAATCTGGTGTAGCAGGTACGACCCTGAAACGAAACAGCAAAGCATGGAAAGGCGTTCCCTGTGATCCCCTCGTCGGAGAAAGGTCAGAGCCGAAAAGTCACGCATCAAACTCGCTTTGCAAGGAAAGAGATTTGACGATATTCATGACATCCAACGAAACGTGACGAGGCTTTTGAACACCATCCCAAAGGAAGCCTTCTTGCAAAGTTTCCAGGATGTATCGCCGATCTCAGCAGTGCATAGTTATGGGAGGGGACTATTTCGAAGGACAGTAAGGTTCTTCATCTGAAATGGCGTATGGCTTTTAGTGCCGGGAGTGTCCGAAGTCATGATCGGCTCGTCAGGTGCAGGTCTTTGGATTTGCCTCCCTTAGGCGACCTGCGTGTCGTGATGAGGATGACATGATGATGAAGACAACACATACACCCAGTCTCCGTGCCAGATAAATTAACCAATGATGGTTAAAAGTCCAGATCCTGCCGGGAATCGAACCCAGGACCCCTGTGGTTCTTCATCTATGTTGACAGTACAGCACTATTCACCGAACTTTATTGTCACAGGTTGTATATACGCCGTCCCACTACCCTTTATACCCAGCATTTAGAGCTTTAGAAATGGCGTTAGGACAGAAGTGATAACTGATTTGGAAAGAGGAAGAATTTTAAGAACAAAATGGAAAATTCGCATTTTTGGTCAAAATCGGAACATTTCAGTCATGACCCCCTTAAGGGTTACTTTACTCTCTGAGAATAAAATTGTTAGCACCAAGAGCTCATGGCTGACAGTTTTCTTGCTTTATATCCTTTATATGGTAAACCTACTCGGTGTTGTTCATACATTCAACAAAAAATTACTTTGGCCACTCCCATCTGTACGTGTCTTATTTGTCTGGTAGATCCCGCATTGTGGGAAAAGGATAGTTTCCATGACTTACGTCCCAACCCTCGTAATATAATAGGGAGACATGTTAATAGAATAAAATTACTATATAAGAATGGGTTTGTGCAAATAACCCAGATAAAATAAAAGAATCCTAAATGTGCTCATATTTTATTTCATTTTCAACAGGGATAAGAACGGATGTTACTTAAACACAATACAGCGAGATATTTTTAACATTAAGGAATTTCATAGAACATTGAATAACAAATTTCCTTTATTTGCTTTCAGTCAGGCAGATGAACCAGTCTTCTTCTGTACGAACCTACTGAGCTGGCGTAGCAGGGGGAGAGGTGATAATCCTACGTGACGCGTCCCAGATGGCGGATAGGGGGTCCTAACCGGCTTGCCGGCGGACTTGAGGGAAATAAAATACCTCTCGCGTACCAAACACAAAACCCCCTGCGGGTGGGGTACTCAGACGAAGAATACATCCACGGTATCGCCTGCCTGTCGTAAGAGGCGACTAAAAGGGGTGACCAAGGGATGATTGTATTAGAAACATGAAACTACTTGTGATTAGTACCATCACGCGGGGGGGACAGCACGGGTCGCTTTTACTTGTGCGTAGTACCACTATGTTAGGTACACAATAGGTTTGTGATTAGTAGCAGAAGAGTACGTTGCCGGCCTTTACAGTACCTGTGATTGGTAGCACTATATGAGCAATACCATGGGATGAGCGACACCATGGTTCTGGCTTGCCTATGATTAGTACCCACTATATGAGGAACACCAAGGGATAGTGCGAGTCCCTGCGGTTAGTACACTTACGTGATGAACACCATAGGTTTGCGTTGCCTGTAAATGGCGCCGCAATGTGCGAAAATCCATAGGTCTGTATTACATGTGCGAATTTCATTACCCGTGAGTAGTACCATAATGTGTGGAATACCGCGAGTCTACGCTACTTTTGATTAGTACCACAACATGACAAAAACCATCGTTCTACTTTCGTAGCGATAAGTACCATCATGAGGGGCCGATGACTTGGATTTTGGACCCCGTTGGACTAAAAGCATCATCGATTCAGTATTATGCTATAGACGCAGTCTTTTGGTCAGTAATACTATTATTTCACGTCAGTTTCTGTGAATGGAAGACATTGTGTGTCGGATCCAATGATTGTTTTATATTCATATCCATCCTTTCATTCTTCGTCCTCACGTTTTGAATTCTGGTCAGTGGAGGATTTTGGACTTTTAATTTGTCATTCCATTTCGTCTCATTTCGTACCATTAGGAGCCGATTACCTAGATGTTAGGCCCCTTTAAACAACAAGCATCATCATCATCATCATCATCAGTCTTCTTCTCGCAGACCGTCCGTATATTTCATCATCCTTAGATAATTACAGACGGGAATGTTTTAGCATTCGATGCGCAGGAAGGTATTTTATGCATGCGCCTGCTGAGAGGAGCATGTTTATATATTTAGTCCGAGAATAGTTTTCATCAAAATCTCCGACCTTTCACTGTAGCATCAGGGCAATTCACTTGTCAGCACCTTGCTACCGGCAAGAATACCGCTCTACGATTGAGTCACGTTCTCAAGCTCTTGGATTCCAATGACTGCTCCTCACATTCCAGGAGCAGATGTGATTACCATCTTCCAGCAGGCTTTCAAACATTGCTAAATGAAACAATGTCTGGATTTCAACACTGGTGCTTATCAACCTTTGGTTGAGGAAGGGGTATATTGACATCATGAGCCACCTCATGTTTTAAACCTTCAGATTCACTGTTCATAATTATCGACGAAGAAATTCGCTTGGCTTCAGGAATCATATTTTAGAGACCTTAAGAAGATGTTATGCACAGCTATATATCAGATACACCACATTTAGTACTGATGCTGCATCTAGAGTGTATATAAAACACAACTAGAACATGTTGAAGGAAGCATTACCATTCATAACACGGTTCGCTGAGGTAAGGCTTCAAATATTGTTTATCTTATACCCAGGAACGGACAAAATGTGAAAATTCTTATTTTAAACCTTAGCTGTTGGCGATATGTAAAGTAGGATATTTACTAATGGTGAAATTTAGATGGCAAAGCACACCAAACATGTTCATATTTCATAATATTTTACGAAAATTTTCATATTTAGTGAACATCTCAATATTGTTTCATGTTTTGCCAGATTTACAATTTTCACCTCCGTTAATATTTACATTAGCAATTAAAATTTTCTTTATTGCCATTTTTTCTGCATTGATAGGGAACTAAATGATGGAAGGAATATTTTAGTGAATATTTTTTTATTTGTTATGATGTTTTATTTATAAGCTATGTTTGACTCTCAGACAAGTAACTGTGTGCAATCTTTCACAGGATGAGTTTCGCAGTAAAGACATTAAAGGAGACCTATCGTACATTCAGAAGCATTTTGCCAGAGTACCTGCTATGATGCAGACATTGGAAAGAAAGAAGTTGCCACTGCTGATATCAGTCCAGTAGGCAGAAGGCCTGACAGAAGAATTGGCTCATATTGAACCTGGGAAAGGAATTTCTGCACACTTTTCTTTCCTGCTGTAAAATAATCCAACATAGCCTTCAAATTAGTAAGGTGATTGAAGGTAAGAGTAGTGGAATACCAGCAAATATTAAGCTACCAATATTATAGCGCGATACAAGTATGCTTCCATTACATCATGTGATGTGTAGCGATCTATTTTTACTGTACGTAACAATATATACTGAGAGAAGATACAGCCTTTTGCCGGAAAGTATCGAAAAGCTGCCCGTATCATACCGTAATTCTCATTAAAAGAGCTAATAACAGAATGCCTTAGGAAATTAGAAAAGAATATTGTAATTACTGTACTATAATTATTAACTAAGTACTGACTAATGTTTTAATTTGTTCTCTCACTGTAAATAGAAACCTTATCCCTTTATGCGTTGGTTTAAATCCAATAAAAATGTAAAGTGATTATGGTTATTTATTTTATTTTACAATATTAATAAATATATTTTTGTAGTTTCATATTTAGCCTAACTAAATTTCATATGTTTGCAAAATTTCTTAATATTGTGGCTGTGTTCTTGTATAACATTTAAAAACAGCTTTGTTTGCCGTTATACATCTGTTTGGGTACTAAAACTGTGTGTTCTGAAATTGGAATACAAAATATTATTATATAATAATTAAACTCAACTAATCAAAATAATAATACATTTTACGTAGAGTACCGAATTAAGGACACGTGGCGTTCGTAGATTTGGAAAAGGTATTCGAAACTGTTGTTTCTGAAGGTGATTGGGATCAAAAACCGCGAACGAAGAAATATCTACAGTCTGTATAAAAATCAGTCTGCAATAATAAGATTTGAGGGCTTTGAAAAAGAGCAGCAGTCCAGAAAGGAATGAGGCAAGCCTGAAATTTGTCCCTCCTCCACCCCCCATTCCCCTCCCTCCATTTGAGTGTTTGTACAGAACGGGCGGTAAAGGAAATCAAAGAGGAATTTGGAAAGGGAAACACAATCTATGGGGACGAAACCAAAACCCGGAGATTTGCCGATGATACTGTTATTTTATCTTAGTCTGCGGAAGATCTGGAGAAATTGGTGAATGAAGTATTGAGGAAGGAATACAAGTTGAAAATAAATAAGACCGAAACAAAAGTACTGGAGTGCAGTCGAACGAAGTCACGCGATCTAGGAAATATTACATTAGGAAATGAAATGAAGTTGATGGATTTTGTTGGGCAGTAGAATAAGTAACGATGACAGAAGTAAGGACGATATAAAATGCGGACTAGCACAAGCAAGGAAGACCTTTCTTTAAAAGAAAATTGTTGCTTACTTCGGATATTGACATAGGAATTAGAAACATGTTTCTGAAGACTTTCGTATGGAGCGTAGTGTTGTATGGAAGTGAAACTTTTGAAATGTGGTGTTACAGAAGAATTCTGAAGGTGAGATGGGTAGGTCGAATTCCTAATGAAAGGATACTGAATCAAATTAGTAAGAGGAGATCGATTTGGATAAATTTGGTTGGAATAAGAGATAGAATGATAGGGCACATCTTAAGATACCCAGGACTTGTTCAGTTGTTTCTTGAGGTAAATATAGACGGTAAGAATTTTTGGGGCAGACCAGGGTATGAATATGACAATCATATTAGTGTAGGTGTTGTATTGATGAAACAAACAACAACAACAACAACAACAACAACAACAGTATGTATGGAAACAAAGCAGCAAAATATCAGGAATGAATTCCTCGTATAGAGGGAAAAAAGGAAAGGTAGCGTACGACAACGTGGATCCTGAAGTGAATAATTGCAGAGTTGTTTGAGCATGTATTTTCTGAGCGGTGGTGGTAGTTTTAAAAGCAAGTACAACTAGGTAAGTGCACTCTTTTAACTCTAATCGTAGGGTAAATGGAAGAGGTCTGACAGTTAGAAGAATGATGGAAAGACACGGGTCACGAAAGACGTGAAAATTAAAGACTGCCTAGGCCTCCATAAGTAACTCCGTTGGGGCTCGGAAAGAACAAGATTTGACAAAGTGAGGTCGGATACAGTAGGATAGATGAAAGTGAGGAGTCTGTTAAAAATAAGTCGTAAGGAACACCGCCACCAAGTGACATACCTTCTGTGAGGAAATGGTAGAAGGAAAATAAGATTTAACGAATGATTTGTTCGTGGGAAAAGGACTTCTCACTCGTGCGTCAGATTTTATGGCTTTATAAACTCGACGTGAAGGGAAGATTTCAACGTAAGCTTATCCTTGTGTCGGACCTGCGTTACTTTCACTTTATATCGCAGCATTTTCTAACATAACACTGGAAGTGATGAAACATTGTAATAAATTAAATAACTCAAGATGACTCTAATATAGAAACGCAAGTCACAGAAGCCGGCCAAGGAATTCCTCTTGCTGCTTCCACGGTGAATTATTTCCCTGCTCCTTCTAGATTTTTAATATCCTGTGTTTATGTAATTCTTGAGGATTGGACGTGATAATAAATTGTTATATTCATTAGGATCATAAACTTTGAGTGGTTACTATAAATTATATTTGTGGAATTATAATCAACTAGTTGTGTCATAAATGCTGAGTTATTTACAATCAGCTTCGTCACAACCCTGAGAAGTAAATTCATGCAACCGTTATTCCGCGAATTTTATTTCTTGTTTTCACAGTTTGCTTGACGTCGCGCTGACACAGATAGGTCTTATAGCGGTATTCTGATTTTAATGAAACATTGCATATCTCTAGGCAAACTTAGTTATTTTTGCAATGGCACAAAGTTAAGAGTGAAAATGAACTTTTGTGTATACGAGATGTATGCCAAATATTACTGGGATGAATCGTTATTAGTGAATTAGTTTAGTGGTCAGAGTTTATGCCATGCATTTGTATTAGTGAAATTTCATTTTTCTTTTGTGAGAACATAAGGCAACAGAATTATACCTGAAATACAAAGGAACAACTTAATGAATATTGAATGACGTGTTTCACTCTTGAAAGAATATCATCACATTTTATCAAATCACACTTAAATATATTTAGATATGTATAAATATTTATGTTAAAATTCTGTTTAAATAATTAACAATTTAAAATTTGGCGCTTATCGTAACGAATATCTCACTCCTCTCCACTCCAGCATAGAATTAATTCTGTTAACCCTAGAACGGTAGCAATACTCGCAATATTGTTAATAACACTTTTGCTAGTTTTTATGAAGTGTTATTTTTCATTGTCGATTTAAGAGGGTTTAAATAATTGTTAAAGTCCGTATTGTAATGGTAATATAAGTGAGTTTTTTTTATTTGATATGACTAAATTATAATTACAAGTTCATCTCAGATTTTATGAGAAACACGAGTAGGACCGGAGGAGCAATATAATATTTACACGAAACATTTTGTAATAGACAATGAATAGTAGTACATGAAACACTATTCAATTATAATGTTGGTCATAATGATGTTATCTTTAACTTCCTCTGTGTCGGGCTCCATGACTAAATGGTTAGCGTGCTGGCCTTTGGTCACAGGGATTCCGTGTTCGATTCCCGGCAGGGTCGGGAATTATAACTGTATTGGAGGTACACCCTCTCCGTGCATATAAACTGAGCGCCTTTTAGAAGGCCATCTGTATCCTGTACCTCAAACTGTGTACTGGAAGAAGTTTGAACTTTTACCGTCAGATGTCTCTACTCTCTACTTATGTACCCCGTCGGGTGGAAATATAAACAATTAATTTTCAAAGAAATTTGTAATTTCGAGGTTTTCAGAACTGAAATGTTGTAAATTCATTTTGTGTTCTTAGGTTACTAGAACTGCTATCCCTTCCTACTTCTAAATTTTCGATCAATAAGGAAATTTGTATATTTATTAAATCAGTCAATAGAGTTTATGGGTGTGTAGAGGGCTTCGGCCCAGAGAATTCTGGAACCTTCCTGTCCGCTATAAAAGCTGGGGCCCTTTGGGCCATTTTGTCTTTTCCATCGCTCCAGTCAAGAGGTTTAGAGTGTGTCCGAGAAAGGGGGCAAGTCTCGCCCATCGTCGCAGGGCCCACCAGCTCAAGGTAATGGCGGACATCTTTTAATCATGTGATAGTCTCAGAGAGCTAACTTGAGGGGAAGGTTTCAAAATTATCTCTTAATGTAAAAATCAATCTCATAATGTAAATTTTCAAACAATTCTAAAGACCTTAGTCTAAATTAGGGAATAAAGAGTGTGAACCCGCTTTGGGGTGACTATGATTTCGTAAACTTTAAAATTTATTTCTTCATTTTGTAATTTATAATTTTCTCTCCATCTAGTCACCTCCGTAGTATAGTCTTAGCCTCTGTAACTTCGGGCCATACGCACACAAAGGGTTTTAAGAATTTCATGTTAACTTCAAAGGAGTGCAAGTGTTAGTCTCCTAACATTTCGGTTTACGGCCGTCTTATTAAATATTTTCCTTTCTCACTAAGGCCAGGTAGGGGCTGCCTGGCCAAGACGGCAAAGGCGTGCTCGGTTCACCCGGAAGGACATGGGTTCGAATCCCCGTCAGGAAGTCGTAAAATTTAAGAAATGAGATTTCCACTTCCGGAGGTGCACATGGCCCTGAGGTACCCTCAGCCTACACCAAAAATGAGTACCAGGTCAATTCCTGGGGACAAAGGCGGCCGGGCGTAGAGCTAACCACTCTACCCCCATCAAGTGCCGAGGTTGCGGATAGTGGAAGCCTTTACCTTCCACCCCTCCAAGGGTCTTCATGGCCTGCACGGAGATGACTTTGCTTTTTTTGTTGCTTTTACTAAGACCAGGTAGAATGGGCACTTATTGCCTGTGTTAATGTTTCTCAATTCTTATTTAAATGTAACTTAGGCTATCGAGCGATTAAGACGGTGGAAACTGGTTGTATTTGACCTAACGTAGAAGTTCAACTGTACCTTTGAGAGGCTTGAATCTTGTAAATTTTGGAGAGTAGTCACCTAGGTAATTGTGGGGGAGCAAAGACGCTTTTTCGAATGTTCTAAATTTTGGAGCCCCGTCCTTTTACTTGTAATTGATTGAAGCAGTTGTGCGTTTGGTAACAGTGTAACGTATGAGCTACATTACTCATCTCTTTATTGTAGCTGACTACCCTTGGGTTTCAAATAGTTATTGTCTCTATAGCTGTAGAGCTCCCCTAATGTCTGTTGAACGGTTATTTGTTATAGTTAAAAAGTTTGAAATGTGAAAAGAAAAAGAGAGGAAAGAAAAACAATTTAAATTTTAGAGGTTTAAATTAAGAATGGATCTCTTGTCCCAATTCATTCCCGCACCTTATTACACCTCTGCGTTCCACAGAAACCCCAGGACAATAACTATAATTGGTTAATTCCGCTGGCACGTGGTCTTGATATATGTATCGTCTTCATCATCATTTCATCCTCAAGACTTGCAGATTGCCAAGAGACTACTGCGAAAGCTCTGCATCCATCAAGATATTAAAACAGGCGTCGTTTTTCAAATAAATTTGTGAATTTAAATTCAAAATATGAGTGTTATTGAATGTTTTCCATAATTATGCATAATGTTATGCAATTACCTACTTCAGTCTTGGGTAACAGCTGCCTCAGTGGATCAGTGTTAAGTGTCCAACTGATAATCCCAAGTTTGCAGGTTCGATCCTGGATGAGGTGGTCAATTTTTGAAGGAAGATCAAGAATGTTGGCACTTCACGTCGTTGTTGTTGCTGGCGGCGCACTCTGCATCACAAGGGAAAATTAAATTAACAGAGCCGTACTATTCGTTTCAGCAGAATTCCGCTTTCGTTCGTAGATAGCAGCAAAACTGCAATGTCGAAGTGACAGGCAAGTTGCCTGTATAACGTCATGAGAAAAGTACAAGAAAATGCAATTGACTGAATGACAGTTACCCGAGAATTAATTTACTCAATTACAAAATACGTTTTCAACAAGTAATCAGTGAAATTACAATAACTTGACAGAATACCAGCCTTGAGGATATCACTAACTTTTTTCGCACAGGACTGGAATGACACCAAATATTGCAAGGAAATGTATATTACTTCAGTTTGTGTTTAGCATAGTCACTTCAAGTGGATAAAGGTGCCGATGACCTGCGATGTTAGGCCCCTTAAAACAACAAGCATCAACATCATCATCATCATCATCATCAAACGGCTAACATCAATATGTGAGTCAACAAGAGATTCCTTGGAAATTCTAAAACTATCTTTTCCAATAATTATTATTGGTGATAAAACGTAACATTTACAAAAAATTTCCACTTACATTACAAGAAATATTCGTAGTCGTACACTTTCTCCACTCACAGAAAAATATCGAATCATGGATATGTTTTTGTGCTTAGAAGACGAGAGGACGAGTACAGATTCTTTATTTGTTCTCATTTTAGTAGCCTCTTACAGCATGCGTGGGTGGTGGACAGAAAATGTATCGTTTGATTTCTTTGACTTCACCCACAGGGAAGATAAAAATTCCCGATAAAGCGAAAGAAGTCCACAAGAACAATGGTAAGGCTCATTACTTGCGAGAAAATGAATGTTTTCCTATCCTATACCCTATTCCAAGGCCCTTGGTTCGTTTTCAGGCCAGTTCAAGGTACTTAATTCTAGTCTGAGGAGTAGAACGGAGTTCATTAGATACGAGATTTTCCCAAGCTCTTAGTTACGGGAAGAAAGCGCACAGTGAGAAAATGACGCTACTGATCTAGTGCACATTGACGAAAACTGGTTACCATGGTTATAGTGGTGTCAGGAAATTGACGACACAAATTACAGACAGATAAAAAATCCAGGAATATTAATACGTATTCTGTCTGCCAGGCTACAACCTTCTTGCTGTGAGTGCCCTTACGTGTAGCTTCCTACACAGCAAAATTATGCCATCCCCTGCGTTAGAACATAGTGGTCGCTCGTAACATAATATTTGAAAAACACACAGGGAATTATGGCTCTAGAACTTCCATCTTCTTGAAGTATTAATTATTGTTCTAAAAGTCAATTCGACTTTGAATGGATATTAAAGCTTTCCAAAGAAAAATGTGACACTTTTAATTTATGTGTAAATTTCAACAAGTGGGAATGCTTACTTCGTCGATTTCAAGGCTGCAGTGAAATCCTTTAATGTGTTCATGTGTTGACTATTTTATTGGTGTCTCCATATCCTGGTTTGTCACCAGACAGAGTAATTACCTCAGCACGATTTAAATTACTTTCACAATCAATCCTTCTTATTCCGATTCGAAAATGAAAAGAAGCCTGATCGTAATCTGCAACTACGACAAGGACGCTGCTGCAGTATTGTTGATACATGCCCAGTACTTCTCAGTTACATATCATATGTACTGTACCTAGAACTATTCTTCACTCTGTTGGAATTTTGATTGATATCATTTGCTAACTTTACAGCTGTTTCTTTCATTCTTTCCCTATCTGATGGAATACGGTAGGAAATATAGAAATTACAAACAACTGTACTTGCTTTTTTTCGGACTCAAGTAAGGCGTTTAACACTGTAGACTTCGTAAACTCACACTGCACCGTCATAGCACACTCTAAAGAATGGCGAACCACATGATCCTGTTCTGCTTCCTTTCTTCTTTCTGTAGGTGAACGAAACAAAACAGACCAAAGAAAATGGCGAGCAATAACTGGATTGTTATAAAATCAGAAGTGTAACTGAAACGATAAAAGCTGCAATGCAAATTGTTATACATTTCAATATGACTTGTAGATAATTTTTCAAGTTTTCATCTAATGACTAAGTTTTTGGATGAGTGCAAATGAAATTGTAATTATAAATCATTCTTGATTATCGCTATATATAAATCGTTATATAAATTAGTAGTATTTAAGAATATCCGACCGTGCTCGATAGCTGCAGTGCTTAAGCGCGGCCAGTATCCGGTATTCGGGAGATAGTGGGTTCGAGCCCCACTGTCGGCAGCCCTGAAGATGGTTTTCCGATGTTTCCCATTGTCACACCAGGCAATTGCTGGGGATGTACCTTAATTAAGGCCACGACCACTTCATTCCGGCTCCCGGGCCTTTCTTGTCCCATCGTCACCATAAGACCTATATGTGCCGGCGCGACGTAAACCTAATTCTAGAAAAAGAATATCTGGAAATGTCGAAACAATTTTCTTGAGATTGCCTCACAAAATCTACCTTACTTCTAAATTTAACCATACGCAAAACAATGAATGTGAAGAAATTGGTAGTTTGTGTTAAAATGACAGTTTATTTAATAATGATTTATAACCAAAAGAGAATACAGGGGAATGATATGGTGGTTGATGGGAGTTTATAAAAATAAGGCATTTACAGAAGTTGCAAATACATGTTTATTGTGTGAAAAGGAGTTAGGAAATGCACATTTCTTGAGACAGTGTGAAAGTACAAGAGCATTACGGGTTAAATACTTGGAAGCGGAAGAGATAAATAAAATGGAAAGAGAATCTGAGTACTATACTCTTGTCAAATTAATAAACAGGGAATGGAGAAGGCCAGGGAAACTATCAAAACTATTCACAATTATAAAAAGCTTGTGGGAGAAAAAAATGAAATTAGTGCATGAGGGAAGGGGCACATGCTGCTGAAAAAAAAATGAAACAGCGAAATTCGCACGAGTACACATGGTTAAAAGGATGTTATGGGACACTTAAGCTACACATACAGGAATGCATGCTAGTATTTCAGGATGAACCAAGTCTCGGCTCTCCTACTTCGGACGACCGAAGTTGGAAGAGGGAGACTCCAAATCGACCAGTTACCCGTACACTGAATAAGAAGTTTAAAATCATTATAGTCAGTAGAAGAAAACATACGGAAAGTAGTTATCTCTGAAGTATCATCTCTGTATGGGTTAATAATAACGAAGTTTTGTAATCATGTATGTACATAAAACAACTTTGATGCACAGATATGGAACATTATAGAGTTTAACTCACTAATAACTAAGGGCGACAATAATTATAAGTTTAGTATTATTTTCGTTTTTTATATCTGTTCAGTTTTATTCCCTTGTTCCTTAGGTATTGTATATTTCTAATTAATAGATTCAATTCATTAATATGTAAGCCGTACCGTATTACTTCTAATGAGGTTGTTTGTTGTTTGTCTGCCTGTTTTCTTTTCTTTGGTTGTTAGTTTGTTTTGGCTACCTTCTAATGAGATTGTTGGTTGTTTGTCTGCCCGTTTTATTTTATTTTATTTTATTTTAGTTTTATTTTAGTTTGGTTTTGTTCGTTTGTTTGTTTTGGCTGCTGACGTACAGTAGATTTGGAAGAGGCGGTGATAGGCCTGACCTATCTCAAGCTAAGGGTTGATTCGGTACGTCTGCATATGTAAAGTAGAGTAAAGTAGTGAATAGTGTTAGGTTAGAGGAATTAAGTTGTCAATGAGACAGTGAAAGATGAGCCGAGTTATGGAATCCGTCTCGGCAGTGAAATATAGGTGTGACAGCCTACATGTAGAGCTAGGCAATCCGCACACATGTGGGTTGTTACAGGAAGGAGTGGTGAGGAAATAACATTGACAGCTTAAAGGGTCTATGGGGTATCGGTTTCCGAGCCTCATGAGACGTGTGGTCGTGACATCCCAGGGAAGGGTGGTAGCAGTTCCTCACCAGGGGTGATGTCGCGGCCAGACAGATTTAGGATAGATTTAGTATATATTCATGTAGTAAAGTAGTGAGTTTAGTTAGGTGGTGTGTTGCATGTGGAGCTGGCGATCCGCCCATGTGCAGGATGCTACAAAGTAGATTTAGAAGTAGTTAAGTAGTATATTTATGTAGTTAAGTAGTTAGTTTAGTTAGGTGGTGTGTTGCATGAGGAGCTGGCGATCCGCCCATGTGCAGGATGCTTCAAAGTAGATTTAGAAGTAGTTAAGTAGTAAGTAGTTAGTGTCTAGCTATAGTCTGTGAGTGTTATTTTATTGGAACATTGTAACTAGGCGAAAGCCTGTTATGTTCAGTTCAATAAATTCATTCATTCATAATAATGATTTATGTTCTGCTGAAAACGCGAATGTCGCATTTCTATTCGTAAGTGAGTAATGCAAGTTCCCTTCTTACGAATGTGTGAGGTTTGTTACAGGTGAAATGTTCAACGAATTCGTGTGCCATGTTATTGTAAATGAATTCAGTTTTACTTTATATGAATTACTGGTATCACAACAACATGAATTTCGATTCTATACATTGAAAAATCAAAATAAAGTCCAAAAATTGGCCAGCTGTTTATTTGAGAGGTTAGCATAAATACATTGAGGATACAGGAACATTTCTCGCACTTTTGTTGTGAAAGCCATCCTAAATGAAAACACCCTCGATTTTAGTATAAGCTCGAAAAGCATTCCAAGTATTCTTCTGTGTTCGATTTATTATGAAAATGTTAAGGCTATTTTCCTGTTCTACGCAATACATAATTTTACCGCGAGGTAAACTCACCCCGTTCATTCAAATGAAGCACCGTCAAGAATGCCACCTTCAATATAAACTTGCAACAACTTGTGCAACAAGTATGGACTTTTCTTCACAGATGTCTCTACCAAACGTACGTATGTTATGCCCTCTAGTGTGAAGTAAGGTAAGGGTGTATTCTGCCCGAATGCAGGTCCGAACCTCCGCAGAGGTGTGGGTGAACCGGAGTTTACTTACGGTAGGGTGGCCAGTTCCTTTCCGCTCCTCCATTCCCTTAACCCCCACCAACAGCGCGTAGCAATCTATCCAAACCTTGACCATGCCCAATGTTGCTTAACTTCGAAGATCTCACGGGATGCGGTGTTTCAACACGGCTACGGCCGTTGGCATCTAGTGTGAAGAGGAGCTATTAATATCCCTAAGTAATTTGTTATTTTAAGGTTTACTACACTGAGTTGATTATATTTTATTTTTAGTATGATAAAGTTGACAACACTTTGATGTTTTGCCGCCAACCTAAGATGTTAGCCAGTGGAAATATTGTGTATTTAATCTTCAACCAATCATCGTTTCCTTGTCCATATTTAATTATCAAATAAAATTGGTGGTGGGGTGGGGTGGGGGTGTAGGACCTTAGCCCAGATCTCGGTAGAACCTTCCTCTCAGGTATAAAAGTTGGTACCTTGTCGAGCCATCTTGTCTTATTGATCGTCCAGTTTACTGAGTGTGTGTTAATAGTGGAGGCGGAGGCGTCTCACCCATCATCAAGCAGTCCAACGCATTAAGGTAAGGACAGCCGTTTAATAATTAGGTGATAGCCTCTGGAAGCTATCTCGAGGGGAAAGTTTCCTATTCTTAATAATGTAACCTTAAATCTTCTAAAATTCTACGGTAAATTTCAAACAAGCCGAAAAGCACTTAGCTTAAATTCGGAAATAGAGAGTGTGACGCCCTCTCGAGTTCCCTATCAACTGGATTTCGAGGTGACAATGATTTTGTAACTGTTTTCTGTCTGTAACTTTAATTTTCTCCATCTAGTCACCTCATTAGTATAGGATTAGCCGCTGTAACGTCGGGCAGTGAGCCCAACTAGTGTTTTAAATTTCTAAGTTTAAGTTTCAAGGAGTGCAAGTGTCCGCCTCCGCATCATTTTGATTTCTGAGCCAGTAACTTTAACCCGTGTTTTTCCCTTCCCACCAAGGCCCGGTACAATGAGTATTTGATACTCCTGTACAATTCTTTATGTTAAGAGGTTAGACTGTTCAGAGTTTAAGACAGTGAATTCTGTTTGTATTATAAAATGTAGGTTCTCGCTCGAGAGGCGTGGAAAATGTAAGTTTTAGTGAGCAAAGATGCTCTGGCTGTTGGAGGTTACCTCGATAAGGCAGTAAGGGTGTGAGGTTTGGAACGCACTCCCCTAGACAATTCATAGAGCACTGACGCTCTTTTTATTCTTGTAGAGGTGTTAATATACTCTGTAAATGAAATTGGGAGACCTGTCTCCGTGACTCTTGAGTGTATGGAGCAATAGTGCTCAAATAAAATTTGTAAAACTGGAAGCTTCAAACTCAGATGATTAATTGGCGAATTTTGTTGATTTTCTGATTTCTCCTACTTTGTATTTAAACTTCTGTACCTGAAACCTTGTTCCGTCGCTGAGCGAATTGTTTTCTTCAAATTTAGCTTCTGAAAAAAAAAGCCTAAACGAAATATATCTCTAATTTTAAAGCTTTTAATTAATATTTTGATTGTATTATATAGAACCATTCATGCCCGCACCTTCTTTCACCTCTGTCCACCACGGAATGTCCGTAACAATTATAAAGAACCATTTCATGAAGCTATCATAAGGCATCCCCTGTGGGTGGGGGCAGACGAAGAATTCACCAACGGTATCCCCTGCCTATAGTAAGAGGCGACTAGGATGACCAAGGGATGATAGTATTAGAACCATGAAACCACATGTGATTAGTACCATCACGCGGGGTACACCATGGGCCGCCTTTACTTGCGAGTAGTACCACTATGTTAGGTACAAAATAGGTTTGTGATTAGTAGCAGCAGAGAGTGGTTCACTGTGGGTTTATAATACCTGTGATTAGTACCACTCTATGCGGAACACCACGGGCTTACATTGCCTGTGATTAGTACCATTATGTGAGAAACACCACGGGTCTGGGCGTTGCCTGTGATTTGTGCACACTCTGTGCGGAGTACCACGGGATAGTACGAGTCCCTGTGTTTAGTATCATACATCAAGGTGAGGAACACCATGGGTTTGCATCGCCTATGGGTATTACATTACCTGTGAGTAGTACCATAATGTTTGGAACACCGTAAGTCATCGTTACTCATTATTAGTACTGCTACATGAGAGATACAATGGTTATTACTTTCCTAGCGATAAGTACCATTATGAAATTTTGGACCCCTTTAGACAACAAGCATCATAGATTCAGTATACATTATTGTATTTAATAAAGTTTCTAGGAAGGTGGAGCATTTCGGGTCGAATCCATTGATTGTTTCAAGTTTATGGTCATTGTTCATTATCTCTTTTTTTAAAATTCTAGTGAGTGGATTAATATTGGAATTAGTTTCAACTTTCAGCATTGCGAGTTCGATCCGCTGATTATTTCAAATTCATATTCATCCACTGATTCTTCACCATAACGTTCTGAATTCCGGTCAGTGGAGGAGTTTTGGACTTCGGAATTGTCTTTACATTTCGGCTCATTTGGTACCATTACGGCCGATGACGTATGTTTTAGGCACCTTAAAACAACAAGCATCATCATCATTCAAAAATTATCCTGGTTATGTATCGATAGTAGTCACAATAAAACTAGTACCGTATATGTGCATAGAACTTTGATTGTGATTTCTGTGTTCTTTCTATTAATTTAAATTGAAATTTGAATACAAAGTAACTTTATTCAATAATTACATTTTGATTATGATTAAATTTATTGTATCGAGCTCGATAGCTGCAGTCGCTTAGCTGCCGGCTGTATCCAGTATTCGGGAGATAGTGAGTTCGAACCCCACCGTCGGCAGCCTTGAAGATGGTTTCACGTTGTTTCCCATTTTCACACCAGGCAAATGCTGGGGCTGTACCTTAATTAAGGCCACGGCAGCTTCCTTCCCACTCCTAGCCCTTCCCTATCCCGTCGTCGCCTCAAGACCTATATGTGTCAGTGCTACGTAAGGCAACTTGTAAATTTATTGTAGAATTAATTTGAGGTAGTACTTGGAGAATGATGTGTTCGGTTCTTTGGCTGAATGGTCGGCGTCCAGTCTTTCCCCTCAGAGCGCCCCAGGTTGGATTCGCGTTCATGACGAGATTTTTAACTAAGTATGTTCATTTTTTCTGGCTCGGGGACTGGTTGTTTGTGTGTTCTTACTAATAAAATCCTCTTCATATACACGCAATGGCACACTACCAAGCACCACAATAATATGTAATATATATATATATATATAATGAGAGTTTTGTCTGTACATTGCTCAGAATTTGAAAAGGATGGTGTTTTTGTATCGGCCGTGTCCATAGTAACAAGGAAATGCACTTTTTAATTTCCCGTACTTTCTGTCTGTCTGTATGTATGCATGTAAACGCATCACGAGAAAACGGCCGAAGAGAATTTAATGAAAATCGGTATATTAAGTTCGGGAATAAGTTGCTACAATGTAGGCCATAAACAATCTTATTCACGCTGACAGAAATTGTAGCTTAGGGGAAGGCCTACAATGTAATTCTCAAATATTTATGTTTTAGTGGTCCTATCTTAATGAAAATCAGTATGCAAATTCGGTGAATAAGTTGCTACAATCTACGTCATAAATAACCTTATTCACGCTGTCAGAAATGTTAGTTTGTGGGAAGGCCAAAAACTGAATTCAATATTTGTGTTATTAGTGGTCGTATCAACATAAGTTAGTATTATTTTCGATCGTTTATGTCTTATACATTTTTACCGTACCGGCTATGATTACACAGATATTCATGAATTTGGAATTCTGCTGCTAAGTCCATATCAGCGCCGAGTTACAAGAAAATGGGTAGACAGAATTGAATGAAAATCGGTATGTAAAGTCGGGGAATAAGGAACTAAATTCTACGCTATAGTTTTCTAAAACGCCCCAATGTCACAGAGTCGAAAGAAAACTGGATGTGAAGGCCTACAATATGGAAAGCTCATGACATTGATCAACAATAACATTACATTAACAATTGCTGTGACGTGTGTTGTGTCTTCTGTTGCCACTCATCTCCGATAGATGTAATTACTGCTGTATACCGAGTACTTTTTCAATTTGCTTTACGACGCACCGACACAGATAGATCTTATGGCGACGATGGAATAGGAAAGGGCTAGGAGTTGGAAGGAAGCGGCCCTGGCCTTAATTACGGCACAGCCCCAGTATTTTCCCGGTGTGAAAATGGGAGAAAACGGAAAACAATCCTCAGGGTTATCGACAGTGGAGTTCGAACCCACTACCTCCCGGATGCAAGCTAACAGTTGCGCGCCCCTAACCGCACGGCCAACTCGCCCAGTCGTACCGGTGCCGAGTATAATAGCCTGCCAGAATATTGGTAGAAAGTAGCTAGGGAGTTAGATAACTTTCCTCTTTAGCATGCCATTCCTCTGGATCATAAATTTTCTGATACTACTGGTACGTAATACACTGGTTCATCATAGCATTCGAGCTATTCGATCCCTACTCCGAGGCACTGATTGGAATGAACAGTGCGCATATTTAACGGAATAACGGCAGAGGAGTGTTCACGGCAGTTTGCGGCCTGGTCATTCCAGCACGGGAACTTTTGACTCGTAGATCGGTACCGTAGTAATGTTCGTTAAAAGTGAGAAAATGTGCAGTTTTTCATTTAACGAGTATTTGATATAACATTGTTTTTAATCGCTACGTTCCTACTGATGTTTTTGTAATGGCCCGAGTTTACTTCAGTTGGGAAAAGCGACAAAGTCAGTCTTTCTAAGAATCCCGTAGGGAAGCACGGGTACATCAGCTAGTACTGAATATATTCCTCCACATAAGGTTGGCGTCAGGAAGGGCATTCGGTCGGAAATCTGGACCTAATTAATACCGAGTGCCGACTGAAATAAATTGGGAAAATCAGAGGTTAATAATAATAATAATAATAATAATAATAATAATAATAATAATAATAATAATAATAATAATAAAACTGATGACAAAACTGATGTCAACAACTATAGAGGTATCTCCCTCCTTGAAGTCGGCTACAAAATTTTCTCTGCATGCCTGATGAAAAGAATACAAGAATAACTCGAGTATACGATTGGTGAATATCAAGTTGGATTCTGCACTCACAGATAGTGCACTGAACAGATCTTCAACCTCAAAACCGCTCTAAAATTCAAGGCCCTCAGAAACCTTCCAATCATCTGTACCTTCGCAGATTTCAAGAAGGCTTATGATTCATTTGGTCATCAATCTCCGTTCAGCATCCTGAAAGAACAGGGACTAGATTTCAAAACGCTAAACTTGACCAAACAGATCCTCAGTGACAAGAGGTCTAGAGTGGAATTCATGGGAGAAATCTCAGACGAATTCCTGATAAAATGTCCGGCAAAGAGATGGATTGTCACCCCTCCTCTTCAACCTCGTCCTAGATAAGTTGATGAGGGAATAGGAAAATGGACTGAAAACATAAAATAGCTGGAATCCAAGTAAACATTGGACCCCCCCCCCCCCAAAGGCTTTTAATTCCATGCTTAGCCTTCGCCGATGACCTGACGCTTTTGTCCTGCGATGATGTCACAGCGATAAAGCAAGTTGAAATTCTCCAAGAATGTGCCAGAAAGGTCGAGCTTCATATCGCCTTCCAGAAAACTGACTTCTTCTGTTCAAAACTAGACATCTATAGTCTCAATACAAGATACGGACAAATCAACAGAATCCCTCACTTCAAATACCTGGGCGAAATCTTCGAACCAACCAGACAAAAAAATAGCCCAAAACAATCGTGTCCAAAAACTCAGAAGAGCACATGGGAGAAAAAGAGAAATCTACAACAAAAAATGTATGTCTCTCCACGTTAAGATTAAACATTACAATAGTGTAATCAAACCTGAAGCTCTATATGCAAGAGAAACATTAACGCTTCATAAAAAGGGCGAGCTGGAAAATATCCTAAAAGGAGAGCGAAAAATCATGAGGGAAATTTTAGGACCAAGACACACGAAAGGAGGGTACCGCCACAAAAAATAATCTAATATTGCGGCAGACCTCAGGAAAAGAAGGCAAAAATTTTATGGACATGTTAACAGACTTCCTGAAACCAGACTAACCCACCAAGTTCTTGAGAGAGTTAATAAACTGAAGAATTTCCCTTGGATACAACAAACCAAAGCGGACATGAAGAACACACAAATTCAATTTGATGAAATTTTGAATCGAAATATATATAGAAAGAAAATTAACAAGTGGGAAGTTACTCCAGAGAACGGAGTACCAAAAAGAGCAGGTACCAAGTGGACGGAAGAAAGGAAGAGGATCTTTAGTCAACAGATGAAAGCATCCTGGATTCTCCGCAAACGAAGTCATAAATAAAGTTTCGTGTGTTCCGAAAGGTACCATTCACGTATAATAATAATAATAATAATAATAATAATAATAATAATAATAATAATAATAATAATAATAATAATAATAAAATTCTCTGTCATTTTAATACATTTGCTAGTATTTTTTATTAGTAGTTTTACGTCGCAGCCAGGTATAGTATACAGGGTGAAGCGTAATTCGCGCACTCGGGCGTCGCAGCGCGACTCCTCACATGCCAGCAATAAAAAAATGTCTCTTACAAAATTTCGTCTTGCGAGTATATCCGGTAGAAAACGGACGTTAAAGAGTAGCAATCTGGCAACACTGTAACCATATGTAGGGTAACTACCGCTGTCAGCACGTCCATCCCGTGCTGTACAGTTGGTGCAGTAGGTAGAGTTTTTGGTTGACATGCAGGAGGTCGATGGTTCGATCCTGGCTTGAGGCGCATTTTTTATTTGCTAATTTCCATCTGACATTACTTACTGTGATACAGTAAGACACCGTTTCTGAGGTCACATGTATCCTACATTTGCAACATAATAATAATAATAATAATAATAATAATACATTGAGATACGTACTAAACAGCATGCGGTTACCAGACGCAACACGCAATGTTGAAAGGCAGAATTATTGGGACCATGGTGATAACACATACAAATTGTTACCGAGTTTGGACATTATTCGCAGAGCACGTTGCTAGGCCTACTGGTAACGTAAGGCCCTAACGAAATGTAATGGACCTGAACGAGGCAAGAATAATAGTTGGTACTAATCTATGGGACCATTGGAGGAGGGTACAAAGAAAACAGGTTTCACATGTAGTACATGAAGTGGTGCGAATAAATTCACGCCCACGACGTGGAAAGGGCGCCTTTCAAAGCTGACCAATGAAAACGATTGTTCGTCCATTTCTAGGATCGTAGTATGTAAGTGCAAATGGTTTCTAGAGGACCCACTGCAATCGCTGTTGACGATTAAGATGCCAGATATCATACCACGTGGACTACATTTACGAAATAAAAAACATACGCCTCAACCCAGGATCGACCACTCGACCTCCTGCATGCTAACCCAAAACTCTATCCATTGCACCAACTGTACAATACGCGGAACGTCTGCTGACAGAGGTAGTTACCCTACATGTGGTTACAGTGTTGCCAGATTGCTAATCTTCAACGTCGTTTTTCTACCGGATATACTCGCAAGATGAAATTTTGTAAGAGACATTTTTTTTATTGCTGGCATGTGAGGAGTCGCGCTGCGATGCCCGAGTGCGCGAATTACGATTCACCCTGTATAGATTTTTGAAGATGCAAATATAGGGGATCACTAGGACTGAAAATGTGCAGTTCTACCATTTTGCGTGTGAAAAAATAAATCCTTTTTATGGATGCCGGTGGTAGAGTTCTATCATTACTAGGTAGCCAACTCGCTTGGTTTGCTCACAGGTACTGTACCTCTAAAAGGTAGTTGGGACTGGTCAGACCAAACTGCGAAATCTTGTCCACTGAAATGTATGCATGTTTTAAACTTCCTTGGAACTGATATATTGGTTTAGTGTGATACACAGTGTGTTTCTGTCGTGTTCGCTACAAGGCCTCTTGATGTTCCACGTGGCTAATAAATGACAAGTAAGGTTACTGCTGCCCGCAGCGGCGATATCAATACTATATCATGTGCTGACACTGGAACTTGGAAGGAATGCACACAATTCTCCTTGGAGATACAAGTACACTCAACAGACAAATGGACATCTAGTTCTTAAACGTTGTGATAGCGGTGGTGGCGGGGACGGTGGTGGTGTGATTTGGGACTACAGAGTCTATGAGTAATTTCTCACTTGATTTCTTCTTTGTAGAATATACATTCCTCTTTAATCTGGACCTTCTGTAGTTGGGAGACACAGACGAAGAACACACACACGGTATGCCCTGCTCGTCGTAAGAGGCGACTAAAAGGGGTGACCAAGGAATGTTTGAATTAGAACAATGATACTATTTGTGATTATTACCATCACGCAAGGAACACCACGGGTCGAATTTACTTGCGAGTAGTATCACTATGTTAGGTACACAGTAAGATTGTGATTAGTACCAACAGAGTGTGAATCAGTATGGGTTTTAGAGTACACTTGATTAATATCACTGTATGTGAAACACGACGGGCTTACGTTGCCTGTGATTAGTACCATTATGTGAGAAACACTATGGGTCTCGCGTTGTCTGTCTGTGATTAGAACCACTGTATGAGCAACTCTGTGGATCAACGTTGCCTGTGAATTTTTAAAATGAGCATATCTAGATTATATATCAAAAACTAAACTATTTCAGACGTAAAAAGTGGTATTTTTAATCTTTTAAAAATAACGTTACACGTATTTTTTTTCGGAAAAATCATTTAAAGGGGAGGGGGTAGAATGACAGCGTTGAATTATTTTTATTAGGGTAGTGGTGTCTCCAAACCTGAAGATAATACAGACATGAAAGTATGTGCAATATCATTTAGGAATAAAGAAAGGGGGTTGTAAAAAGGACTGAATAAGGGGTTGAATTATTTTTATGAGTATATTTATATCTCAAAAATTGAAGATGTTACTGATATGAAAATGTGTATGTGGAATCTTCTTTAAAAATAAAGAAATGCGTATTTTTTTGTTTTCGGAAAATCCACTTAAGGGTTGGTGTGGGCGAAAAGAAATCAAGAAAGAACCGGTACTGAATTTTTTTTATGATGATACTTATATATCAAATACTGAAGATGTTACAGACGTGAAAATTGGTGTTTGTAATCTCCTTTAAAAGTAAAGGAACATGGATAATTTGTTTTCTAAAAATCCGCTTAAGGGGAAGTGTTAAAATGGGTGAATTTTTAAAATGAGCGTATCAACAGTACATTTCAAAAACTTAACATATTACAGACGTGAAGATTTGTATTATAATATGTTTAAAAAATGAAGAAACGCGTATTTTTTGCTTCGGAAAATACACTTTAGGGGTGGGAGTAGTAAAAAGGACTTAAAAGGGTGTTGAATTATTTTTATGAGGATACAAATAAGAAATGGACTTAAAATAATATACCCCTAAGGGGGTTTTGAGTGAGGTGGTGAAGAATGATGAAAAAATTATGCATTTATATGAAACCGATAAAATTATCAAGTTAAAATTTTAATGATATCCAAGGTGTTAAATAACAGAAGATTTTAAAGTAAATTTAACCACTCGAGATTGAAATGGGGGTTAATATCCGAAAACAAATGTATTCATTCCTTCCTCAAAAATGGTTTGACGTATGAAGATAAAATTACAAATAGCGGTATATATTTTAAATCGTAGGTATGAAATGGGAAACCTTTTTAACGTTCCACCCCTAAAGTGCTAAAGGAGGTTAATCCGTAAAAAGAAATAATAATCCCTCCAAAATCATTTGACGCACAAAGTTGTAATTTTACGAGAAGGGTCTTCTTTCATGTCCCAGGTGTAAAATGTCGTATACTTAAAAAAATTCTCCCCTAAGGGTTTAGGTAGTGGTTGGCAATCAAAAATATAATACCCACTCTTCCGAAACCGTTTCATTCACGAACTTACTTTTTCTGCGTTTGTGAAGGGTGGTCTGCTATACCCAAGATGTTAATCAATATTTTAAAACATTCACCGCTTAATAACGTATTCATTACTCCATTAGTGTTCGACGTACAAAATCAAAATTTCACAGGTTGGTCCCTTTCATATCCTAGAAGTTAAATGAGATAGGGTTTTAAACTTTCAAATTCTTCCGTGTGGGGTTCAAATGAGCGTTAGACCAGAAAATAAATAATCATTACCCCAAAACAGTTTGGCGTACGAACCGATGGCTCAGCTGACAGTGGACTTTCCAATGTATAATACTTTGAAAAGTAATTTTCAGTTTAAAACAGTAGCAAAGGACGCCTATCTTGATAATTCGAAACAAACATTCGATGTATTAAGTCGTGTTCAGTACATATTGAAGAGATGTTAAGTACAGAACAAAAATGGCCAACCGGGCACCAGTGGCATACGAACCTACAGGAAGTTTATTTTGAATATAATGCGCCCATGAAAATTCAATGTTAGTAAGGAAGGGGGCCAAATTATGTCACCGCACCTAATTCCCTCCCCCTAGGGACGTCCAGGTTGCCCGGTTGGTACGTAATGTTTAGCCACGCGCACATGTGTTGCCTCATTCTTTGTCTTGTGAGAGTCGGATGTGTGCACCACGTACAGTTTCCGTGTACAAGGAGGATTCACTTTTCATGCTGATTTGAGTCAGTGCAGCATTTAAATTAAGAGCCTTTTATTCCTAGAGTGAGCCCTGATATGTGTATGAAATACTGTACTGCATTTTAGTCGTGTGGTATAGTTCCTGGCGTGTAATCGCTATAGTGAGGTGGTTGGCGTGAGTTACCGTAGCGTCCATTATAAAAAATCAGGGAATGTTCGTAATTACGTCCCCCTTCATTTTATTTGTTATTTATGAAGTTCATTATTAATTTTCAGATGGGAAAACGCAAGCAGTTGGATAACGATGCTATGGAAAAGGTTATTAACGCAATAAGGAACAAGATAATGTGTTACAAGCATGTAAGGATAGCATTTAACATCGCACGAGAATCGCTGAAAGAATATGTTAAAAAGATTATCAAGAAAACATTTTTCATAAATGGCCTTCAAGTTATTCATTTCAGAGAAAGTGTTTGGTACGGTTAGAAAGGCAAAACGTATTCAAGTTAATTGTACTTTTCATACATTTGGCGGGGATAAAAATTACGAATACATTTTCGGTAGTTTATTTTTTGTAGTGTTTTTCTATCTGTATTGACTACCTTACGTTACAACAATTTCACTGCAACTTGCCCGTAAGTGGAAAATATATTCAGTAATAATACAAATTGTCCATAACATTCTTTAATTTGTACAAGTCCAAATCTACTAAGGGGACAAAATACGGGTCCCTTACACTATTATTTTATTATTATTTAATGCATATACCCTCCAAGGGTGGTTACCCTCGGGCTCAGCGGGAGATCCCACCTCTACCGCTTCAACGGCAGTGTCCTGGAGCTTGATACATTTGGATGGGGATATAACTGGGGAGGAGGACCAGTACCTAGACCGGGAGGCCTTACCTGCTATTCTGAACAGGGCCTTGTGGGAAATGAGAAGATTCGTACGGACAGGCAAAGAACTGGAAAGGAAGCTTCTGTAGCCTTATTTTAGGTACCATCCTGGCATTTTCCTGGAGAAAAAGTGGGAAAACACTGAAAACCACTTCGAGGATGGGTGAGGTGGGAAGCGAACCCCTCTTTATTCAGTTGACCTCCCGAGGCTGACTAGACCCTGTTCCAGCCCTCATACCACTTTTCGAATTTCGCAGCAGAGCCAGGGAATCGAACCTGAACCTCCATGGTTGGAACCTATCCACACTACCCACTACACCACAGAAGCAGACTCAAACATGTCAATATTAACTCACTTTCTTCTTGTTGAGAAATGGAATAACATCATGAACTTTCTACATCGACAACGGTTTCAGTCGACTTTCCATTCTCAACTGCGTTTGTCACCAAGATGTTATTGCGCAGTGTTACCAATCCATAGAGAAATAGCAACCAAAATATGAACAGAGCTCTGCTGCAATAGCAATCAGCCTAGCAAGTTTCCAGATGACAAACGTTTTTCGTTGTTGCTGTTGTTGTTTGAATCATCAGTCCTTAGACTGGATAGATGCAGTTCTTCATGCCACCCTGTTCTTTGCTAAACTCTTTTAATATGTGACCTATCATTCTATCTCTTCTTCTCGTCAAATTTGTATGTATGCTACTTGCTTTAAGTCGCACCGACACAGATAGGTCTTATGGCGACGATGGGACAGGAAAGGGCTAGGAGTGGGAAGGAATCGGCCGTGGCCTTAATTAAGGTACAGCCCCAGCATTTGCCTGGTGTGAAAATGGGAAACCACGGAAAACCATTTTCAGGGCTGCCGACAGTGGGGTTCGAACCTACTATCTCCCGAATACTGGATACTGGCCGCACTTAAGCGACTGCAGCTATCGAGCTCGGTCTCGTCAAATTTAGCCAAATCGATCTCCTCTCACAATCTCTTTATTCGTGAGTCGTTCTATCTATCTCAACTTCAGCATTCTTCTGTAACACCACATTTCAAAAAACTTGTATTCTATCTCTTTCTGAGCTAGTTATCATCCATGTTTCAATTCCATGCAGTGCCAAGCTCCATATGAAAGTCTTCAAAAACATATTTCTAATTCCTGTATCAATGTTCAAAGTGGACAAAATTTTAATAAAGGCCTTCCTTGCTTGTCCTAGTTTGCATTTAATGACCTCCTGAATTGTGCCATCGTTAGTTATTTTACTACCCAAGTAACAACATTTATCTACTTCCTTTAGGACTTAATTTGTTAATCAACATTCCCTGCATCACCTGAGTTCGTTTGACTTATTTATTTTCATCTTGTACTTCTTATCCAAGACTCTGTCCATGCCTTTCAGTAATTTCTCCGGATCTTCGGTAGTCTCAGATAAAATAACAATATCATAGGCAAATCTAAGGGTTTTGATTTACATTCCTTGGAATGTAATTCCCTTTCCAAATTCCTCTTTGATTTCCTTTACTGCGTGATCTATACAAACATTCATTTTATAATCCTGGTAACTTGCGAGGGTCAGACGTGGTTCGCGGCCTGCCAGGGAGACACCACCGGCCTAGCTCACTGTCCTCACCAATCCAAAGGTCTTTTATTCGTACATGTATAAAGTTCTGGAATTGATTTATAAGAGTCGCCAAGCTATTAAGATGCTTGAAGTAAGGAAGCATGCAAACTATGTCCAAAATGGAAATAATCTGCTATTTAGGAGAATGCACATTGAAATTCTTCGGCTCAGAGTTTCAGGTAGTCACATTCACAGAGTGTCTTAAAAAGCTTGCGGTAAACCAGACATATGTTGTTGTAACGACCTTCCAACAGTGATGGCAATAGCCCCATTAGAAAACAACCACAAGCCACTTCGCTATGTCGAAATTACCCCACTACGATATATCTGTCAAGACATTTCTTAATATGTCCGTATACAGCTTGGTCTTTGATTTGTTATGGCGTAATAAATGACCTGTTCCTTCATGTATGTGTATCAAGAGGCAATTGCTTTTATTTTCGCATGGTACTTTATTCAATACATTGAGATTGAATCTGTTGTAGGACAATGCATTCTCGATACAGATATCAGTCTCACATGTTGTCCTCTGCTATTGTTCGTACTGAGATAGCGGTTTGATTCCTCTCAGTCCGTGATAGATTAGCTCCAGGTACAGGTGTATGATCACAAAATGAAAAAGCATTTGTCTCTGTAAGATTCAAGATTAAACGATCCCATTAGTCTATTCGACGTCGCAAGAAAATGTCTGGAACAAATACTATTTTACATCATGCAATGGCCATTGATCTGAAGGTCGAAACGTTGTCAGCCTTTTGATCGGGTTAATAAGGTTGATCAACTCATTGAATTTGAACTTCAGGTTAGTATTCAATTACTATCAATAAATTCTTCGCAATTGGGAGATACTCCGACAAGACTAACAGATAAGCTGAGGAAGACCAACTACCTCACGAACAAAGCCGTAAATTTTCTTTCTAGGTATGAAAGAAATATACATTTGTTTGGTAATCATAGAAATCGTCCGCCTCTGTGGTGTAGTAGTTACTGTGAATAGCTGCTTCACCCGGAGGCCAGAGTTCGATTCCCGGCTCTTCCACGACATTTGAAAAGTGGTACGGTGATAGGAACGGGGTTCACTCAGTTTTAGGAGGTCAACTGAGTTCGAGTGCCATTTCAGCCATCGTCGATGTCGTTTTCTTTCCCACTTTTCTTCCAGGAAAAGGCCGGAATTGTACCAAACATAAGACCACGGCCGCTTCCTTTCCTCTTTCTTGTCTACCCCTTACAATTTTTCCATCCCCCACACGACCCCTGTTCAACATAGCAGGTGAGGCTGTCTGGGAGAGATACTGATTCTCCTACCCAGTTGTATCACCGGTTCAATGTCTCACGCTCCAGGAGGACACTGCCCTTGAGATGGTAGAGGTGGGATCCCTCGCTGAGTCTGGCGGGACGACCAAACCAGGAGGGTAAACTGATAATGAAATTAAATGAAATAATTTAAATGTTAAAATCTCGTTGACCTTTTTCAGATACTTTGAATTCAATCTATTTAATTTGCCTGAGTTCCATATTCATCTACCAGATTATGAAGAGACCAGAACTACATTTGCGAAATAATACTTAGTTGTAATTAATGTTGTAGGTCCAGCTCCTTGGATGAATGGTCATCGCAGTGGTCCACGGTTGGATTCCGAGCCAGTGCATCAGTGACCAAAGCAGAGAAGTCTATGCACGGTGTTGATGCAGTGCCCCTGTATCCACTTATAAGAACGGATAGATGTTGTGATCACCCATGCCGTAACAAACATTGTACCTACCTAACAAGTTCCTGTATGCCCATTCACAGACACGTAGTAATCGAAGATCAGTCGCTGCCATAACCCGTGCAAAGTATCTCGTAAACCTGTAAGTTCACGTGGCCTCACAGGAATGACGTAAATACTCTTCTCCGTTCATTGACACAGCTGTTGCGGGACATTCATAAGCGTGATGGTGTTTTACATGTTGCGGAGAAACGGTGTATTTCCAGACATACTGTAAGTTCCTATTCAAAATTGTACCTTCTTGTTCCGTTCTACAAGATCTCAATGTGTGTAATAGGAATTTAGATTCACCCTTTGAAGACAGATTCAGCGATTATCTGTTGTGGCCAACCTGTACCTGTGTGTATTCTTATAATACTGTAGATGTGTCTTATGTTCCCCGAATTTTCCGCTTTTTAATTGCAATTGCTTTAAAAGTTGTAGAAATCATTCGTTGTATTTAGACTGTGTTACGGTTTTATCGTGGGAAAGTAAATCGGAAATCAAGATTTTCAAGAGGAGGAGAAATGTTGGAAAACCGAAACTATTCATCGTAAATAATAATAGCAGAAGGCTGTCAGAAATTGTTTCCCATTTACTTAATTAGAGATTCCACCTACAGTTCGAGATTGTGATATCGCAAAATATTGACTCACTAGTGATTAGTTTGAAAAGCAGGATATTCAACAACAGTTGGACAGCTCGATATCGAAACACGCCCATACAGGGTATATTTTAAGAAATGTATTAAACATATTCAGGAGTAAGAAAACTGTATAAATTATACGTCCGTTGAAAGGTGAGATTTCATATTTTAAGAAAATGGAAAAAAAGGGTAGTATTACCTTTTAAAAAATTCCTTTCCCGCGGTCTATTAAGCAAAATGGAAATCTCGTGTGGAACGTACGAATCTAGACAGTTATGGCATAATTGCTGATTAGAACCGCCCATCTGGCAGGATAAGTTGGCTTAAAGCTAGAGCAGGTAACTTGTTAGTAAGAAGAAGAGGAGTAAGAAGAAGTGTAGCAGTACTGGAAATTTCCATTGCAGGCAATGTCGTCACTGAACCACTCTCGATTGGCAATCATCTAGGCAGTAATTTCGAATGTGTCTGGCTCCGAGAATTACCATCGTGACTACCTCGCTCTGATGAGGTTGACAGAACGTCATCACCTCAATTTCACCACCCGTATAACGTGCCTTTTACGGAGTGGGAACTCCGCAGTGCCTTGGCGCTTTGCAAAGGCACGTCCCCTGGGCCAGACAATGTCCATAACCAGATGTTGAAACACCTTCGTGAGGATAGTCTATTAATTATCTCCTTCGAGTGTTCAACAGAATCTGGATAGAAGGTGAGTTTCCGTCACAGTGACGGGAGCGCATTGTTGTTCCTGTCCTCAAGCCTGACAAAAAGCCTAAGTATGCAGGAAGTTACAGACCTACTAACTGTTTGTGTAACCTATTTGTGAGAATGGTGAATCGCCGATTTGTGTGATGTCCGGAGAAAGAGGACTTTTGTTCGAGTACCAATGTGGTTTTCTATAGGGCACATATATTATCCAGGTTAGAGTACAGCAGTGCAACATATGGGTCAGCAGGGTAAAGCTCCCTTGTGAAACTGAATAACATCCACCACAGCGGGGTTAAGGTGGCAAAGGGATCTTTTCGTACAAGCTTCATTGCTAGCCTGCTCGCTGAATCTGGTGTGCCGCCTTTACATCTGAGGCGCCAGCAAATTCTTTTGTCCTGCAATTTAGCGACAGATGCCACTTCACCGAAGCTATCCCTGCGTATTCAACAATGGAAACCGTCGGCTGTGAGCTGCTTAACCTCGAGCAACGCGGCCTGTTGGAGTACGTTTGGATAGCAGTCACAGACTGTTTCATTTACCTTCGGTTCCTTGTCTTGTTAGACAACCAAGTGGGGTACCTACGTGGATAATACGACGACCTGAAATAATAATAGATTTGCACAACGGCCCGAAGGAGGAGGCGGACCGGTACATTTATCGGAGAATCTTCCTGTCTGTTTCCGACTAATATCCCGATTCATTCATTGTTTACACGGGTCGTTCGAGGGCAGAAGCGGGTCTGCGTGCGTTGTAGACAATAACAGGTTTTCTCCTCTCCCGGAAGCCTATAGTGTGTACACAGCAGAGCACTATGTTATCTGTGAAGATCTGCGGTACACGCTGTCCGAGGATCGCCGGCACTTTTGCTGTGTGCCGACTCCTTCAGCTCGCTCAAATCTATTGATACATGTTTCCCTCGGCACCCTCTGATGCAGAGGATCCAGTTCGAGTGTTCGATTGCTGGCACCAGAATCACGTTTATGTGGCTCCCAAGCCACATGGGTGTAGAGGGAAGCGAGTTAGCTGATAAGGCCGCCAAGGAGGTTGCTGCATTGTCCCCGTTGCCTTACAAGGTTCCAGCCAGTGATACTCGCTCTCAGATGAGACATTTGGTAATGTTCCATTGGGGGAAAGAGTGGCAGGCCACCCCACTGGCAAATAGGCTGAGGACGATAAAAGGAACAACGATGGTATGACGGACTTCCCTACGGGCTTCCCGCAGGTTATTATGCCGTCTTCATATCGGCCACGGTACAGTAACGCACTCTTATTTACTGAAAGGAGAACGCCGCCGGTGTGTACTTGCGATGATCATCTTACCATAGTACACATCCTTACGGAGTGCATGGACCTGGCTGAACTGCGCCGTACACTAAAACACCCGAGTACCATCTCCCTCATCCTACGCGATGACGCGCAGTCAGCAGACCTCGTCATTCCGTTTATGAAGGATATTGGGCTGTTTCATCGTATAATAATGTAGTATTTTCTATTCTATTATTAAATTTAACTACGTTTTATTCCATTGCCTGTATTTTAGTTTGTGTTTGTATGTTTTAATGTGTTTTAATATTAATTTGCATTTATATTATTGCATTTTATGGCAATGTCTTATTCTACCATAATCTATCATCTATCATTTCATCTATCATGCCAATTAGTTCCAGTTATTTTTTAAGCACAATTATTTTTATCATCATTTGTTTTAAATTCTAATGAGTGGATACATTTTGAAATGTTATCATATCATATCTTTCACCTCGTCTAGCTTAAGCCAGTGAGGAGGACGGACGTGTCGTGTGGCGTGCGCCTGCTGAGTGGAGTGGATTAATAGTGAGGAAGCGGTAAGGTCAAGCGGTCGGCAAGGAGATAGATACGATGAATTGGGTAGACGTAGAGGTTATGAGGAAAGTAGTAAGAGAAGTAATACAGGAGGTATGTCCGTTTGAACAATTAAAGAAAATGCTTCAAGAACAAGGCCAGGAGCAAGAAAAGACGAGACAGTGGATCCAGGATTATATGAAGAATACGAAGGCGATGATAGAAGGCAGCGAGAAAGAACTGGTGTCACTAAGAGAGAAAATAAAAAATATGGATGAAGAGATGGTAAACCTGAAGAAAGAAATCGAATTCTGCAGACAGGAGCGCAAGAAGAAATCCATATTTATTTATGGGGTGGAGGAAGACAAGGCAGAATCTAAAGTGGACATTATTTACAAAGTGGTAGACGTTATACAAAAAAAAATGAAAATAAATTTCAGTGAGGTAGATATAGACAATGTGGAGAGAGTTGGCAAGGTGGGAGGGCACAGGCCCATAAAAGTGTCGCTGCTATCTTCATTGATGGCAGACATAGTGATAAGGAACGCTGGTAATCTACAGTGTGAGAACATTAGAATTAAGAGAGATTTCGGAAGAGAAGAGAGTAGAAATTTTAAAATTCTTAAGAAACATCTTGTGAAAGCAAAAATTCAGGGATTGAAAGCGTATATTAGTGGTCAGATACTCGTGGTGAGCGACAGGAATTGGACCCGAAAGTGGACAATATCGAAACTGAAATTAATGGATGAGAGTTTGAGGCAAGAAGAAACTAGCAGGGCTGACAGTTCGAGGCAAGAAGAAACTACCAGGGCTGATGTACATACTGTAAATGAAGGAACACTGAGTAGATGGGGTTCCTGGGAAGAGATCATGAAAAGAGCTGAAGAAAAAGTAAATGCAAGAAGGATGGAAGTAGTCAGGAATTTAATGGACGAATTAGTGTCGGAAGTCTGCGCGAGGGAAGAAAAAGAACCACAGGGGAAGACAAGCGGACAGAATCGGAGCGAGAATAATGGTTTGAGGGAGGAAGTAGAAGTAAGAAGTGCCATGATCAAAGGGAGAAGCTTGAGTTTGAAGGACCTATGGGACAAAAAAGGAAAAATGGAAGGAATAATTACGAGAAGTAAAAAGTCAAGTAACAGTAGTAAGTAACATAGTTTGCCTATGATGGAGGACAGAAGCGTAGTTATGGTGGTGTTTGTATGTGTGTATTTACTCAAGTAATGGTGCCTGTATGTGTAGTATAATTGTAATTGAAGTGATGGTGTCTTTAGGTAGAAGATGGATAGACCAAGTGTATGGTATTTATTCAAGTGATGACATGACGGAGATCGTATTGGTGAGTGATTTATTAGTTAATGATAAGAGGTATATATGTAAGGATATGTGGTATGGAATTGAAGAGAATGATTGTGGAGTGCGATGGATAGATGACAAGAGAGGTAGTGAAGCTTAGAGGGTATCTATTCAAGTGAAGAATGATAAGAGGTAGATATGTATTGATGTTTAGAAGTTGGATCAGAGTTTAGATGGATGGATGATAAGAGAGGTAGCGAAGTTTAGATGGTACTTACTCAAGTAATGATGTCTATATGTGTAGTGTAATTGTTACGAGTTTGGAGATATAAAGGAGGTTGGATGGTATCTACTGGAATTGAAGTGTTAAATATGAAAGGTGATGATAATAGATATATAATGGATGAATGATAAGAGAGGTAGCGAGGTGATAAGGTGTTTTTAAGTGTACTGTAATTGTATGGCACTTATTCATATAATGGTGTCTTGAGATATAAGATGGATGGATTGTTGAGTTCGAAGGGCATTGTAATGGTTAAAGTAAAGAAGTGATGGTATCTGCATATGTATGGTATGATGGATGAATGATAAGAGAGGTAGCGAGGTGATAAGGTGTTTTTAAGTGTACTGTAATTGTATGGTACTTATTCAAGTAATGAGACTTGAGATATAAGATGGATAGATTGTTGAATTCGATGGATGGATGAGAAGAGGGGTAGCGAAGTCTAGATGGTATTTATTCAAGTATAGATGTCTTAATGTGTATTATAATTGTAAAGTGAATGAGGACTGGAATTGAAGTGTTAAGTATGACGATGATGGATGAATGTTAAGAGAGGTAGCGAAGTTTAAATGGTATTGGTAAGTGATTTATTAGTTAATGGTAAATCGGCAAGCAAAGTTGGTTTCAGATGATTATTTAATTAGATTAAGCATGGTTGAATAAGATGAGCAGGAATAGATAGGTACTGCAGTGATAAAGTTGCAACATGAGTAGAATACGTATTAGCAGAATGTGAGTGCAACGGAAGTATGGAATCAGCAACCACGAGGGAGTCAAGTAGAGGAAATGTAGTAGGAATGGAATGTGCTAAGGTTAGCGTGTATGGGGTCTGTGACATTCATAATACCGCTGAAGCATGGAATCAGCAACCCTGAGAGAGACAAGTAGAGGAAATGTAGGAGGAATGGAATGTGCAAAGGTTTGTGTGTATGTTCAGCAGGGGCATGGTGGCGAATGGATGATAAGAAAGATAGCGAAGTTTAGTGGGTATTTATTCTAGTAAAGGTGTCTTTATGAAAAGAGGTAGATATGTAATGATATGTGGCATGGAAATGAAGTGAATGATTGTTGAGTTCGATGGATGGATATTAAAAGAGATAGCGAAGTTTAGAGGGTATTTTTTTCAAGTGAAGGTGTATTTATGGATATTAGGAAAGATAGCGAAGTTTAGAGGGTATTTATTCAAGTGAAGGTGTATTTATGTGTATTGAGACAGTATTGGTTTTGATTTATTAGTTAATGATAAGAGGTACTAGGATAGAATTAGTATAGATTTAATGTTGTAATTAGTTATAGGCTTAATTCAGATGTAGGTGGTGCCCTAGCATGTGAGCTGGTCATCCGTCCATGTTAGAGGCAGCTTAGGATAGATTAGTATAGATTTAGAACTAGTATAGATTTAATGTTGTAATTAGTTATAGGCTTAATTTAGACGTAGGGGGTGCCCTAGCATGTGAGCTGGACATCCGTCCATGTTAGAGGCAGCTTAAGATAGATTAGTATAGATTTAATGTTGTAATTAGTTATAGGCTTAATTTAGAGATAGGGGGTGCCCTAGCATGTGAGCCGGTCATCCGTCCATGTTAGAGGCAGCTTAACAGATTTAGCTAGGGGTGGAACCTTGCATGGTTGTCCGGTATTCCGCCTGTGTAGGGTCCACCAAGTTAGTAGTATGTAATTTGTCTTAGGCTGGACATTGTTATTTTTCTTTATAACGGATCAAATGGGTATTACTGTAGATCTAAAGAAAAATAATAAATCTAAATCTAAATATCTTTCACCTCGTACCATTAAGGGCTGAAGACCTAGGCCCCTTTAAACAACAAGTATCATCATCATCATCTTCATCAGGAAGTTTAGTAGCATTCACTGCAACAGCCTGGGAGTTTTTTATCCAGTGCCATTAACATTTTCAAATCTTGTGAGACCTAACCTAACCTGACCTAACCCCATGGCACTACAGCCAATGAAGGGCCTTGGCCTACCAAGCGATCGCTGCTCACCCCAAAGGCCTGCAGATTACGAGGTGTCGTTCGGTCAGCACAATGAATCCTGTCGGCCGTTGTTTTTGGATTTCTAGACCGGGGCGGCTATCTCACCGTCAGATAGCTCCACAATTATTATCACGTAAGTTTAGTGAACCTCAAACCAGTCCTCAGATTCAGGTAAAAATCCCTGACCTTGCCGGGAATTGTACCCGGAGCCTCCGGGTAAGAGGTAGGCACGCAGCTAGTGAAACACATGTGGTAAACACAGGCTTTACCTGGGTCTGGAAATGCCACCGCTTACATTTGCGAGGCTCTAGTGTTCCTTATTTTTATTGCGTTATCTTTCTGATTCAATTCCTGCAACTTTTTGAAGGAGTATAAGGTTTTTGATGCCACAAAATGTTTATTTCCTCTTCCTTTTCTCTTCCTCTGATTGGGGGGATGAATCAACAGAGGCACAAAGGGAAGAACGGGCGGACTGGTCTTCACATGTGTTGTTATGTAGGTCACGGCTCTGAACCGTGTAAGTGGTAACGAGGATCCTCAGAAGGCTACAAGTGTCACCGATCACTCCTGATGCGGTACTTTGAAGCCAGCCTCCGCTAATTGCATTCGACTTGCTTTCCTTCTGCACAAGGCACGAACCTCCTAAACACTATCCTGTAAAAAATATCTCGTGTTGAGTTTAATTAGTTACAATTTTTTTGCGCACGTGAGGTGCATACACATGAGCTGATTCAGATCGTGTAAACAGCTGTTTCAAACGAGAAAATGGAGTACATTGTTCTAACCCTGAACTAATGTTCATCTCAAATTGGCAAGGAAACGCTGAAGGCCAATGAAGTATACCTGGAGATGGGAAGAAATAAGCTGGTCTTGGATGAAGTGATGGGTGACATTTTCAGCTGTTGTCTACTGAGTATTGCGTTGGTGGGTTTTCTTGTTTTACAATAAAAAGTGGTGCAACGAGATGAACAGTCACAGTAATGGGAGGAAGAATAAGGAAAGGTTCCGGCTTTTTGCCTACCGGCCTCGAATTCATCACATTGTTTTCTACAGTAAATGATGATGCTAATAATGATAATCATATTAATGTTATTCTTCTTCGTCGCATTAACTAATCCTTACGGCTTTCAGAGACGCCAAGATTCCAGACTTTTTCCCCACAGTAGTTCTTTTACGTGCCTGTAAATCTACCGACACGAGGTTGACACATTTCAGCATCTTCAAATACCATCCGATCTACTCAATTGGGCTCTGAACGCCGGCACACTACTGTCTGAGCTTCTCAGCTCGTCTATGGTAAAAGGTAAGTGAACCTGAAGAAGCATGTTTATATCACGTACCTTCAAAATATTATTATTATTTAATGTGAAGGAGCTTATGTGTATGAAGGTCAATTCTAATATTATTTTATCTCAGACTATGACGTAATTGCCTTCTTTCCGAACTCAAAAGAACACAGAAAATGACACTTAACTGTACTGTAATTACTGTCCGCACTGTTTTTTTTAGAAATATTCTCTGCTTGAACTCCCTTTCACATTAATATCAACATGGGTAGTCAGAGAGATTATGAAATAGGGGAACACCAAACTTAACCTTGGTGAAATGTTTCTCCACGTGACTGCAGCACTGTGGTTCCGAACGGATCTCTGCACTCCCAATTCAAGTAAATTGCCACCATCACCATGTTGACTAATGTACAGGTTAATCTATTTCCTACAGATAAATATCGCATAAGTTCGTATTACCAGGACCAGAGGACCATGACTTTAGTGGCTTTGTGGACTGTTCACTACTTCAAATAACTTCAATTTTGAAGTTGTATTACCGCATAACTCCTTGTACACAGCTCTCATATGCATGATAGTAACACACACACAGAAAACTCAACTCAACTCAACTCAACTCAACTCAACTCAACTCAACTCAACTCAACTCAACTCAACTCAACTCAACTCAACTCAACTCAACTCAACTCAACTCAACTCAACTCAACTCAACTCAACTCAACTCAACTCAACTCAACTCAACTCAACTCAACTCAACTCAACTCAACTCAACTCAACTCAACTCAACTCAACTCAACTCAACTCAACTCAACTCAACTCAACTCAACTCAACTCAACTCAACTCAACTCAACTCAACTCAACTCAACTCAACTCAACTCAACTCAACTCAACTCAACTCAACTCAACTCAACTCAACTCAACTCAACTCAACTCAACTCAACTCAACTCAACTCAACTCAACTCAACTCAACTCAACTCAACTCAACTCAACTCAACTCAACTCAACTCAACTCAACTCAACTCAACTCAACTCAACTCAACTCAACTCAACTCAACTCAACTCAACTCAACTCAACTCAACTCAACTCAACTCAACTCAACTCAACTCAACTCAACTCAACTCAACTCAACTCAACTCAACTCAACTCAACTCAACTCAACTCAACTCAACTCAACTCAACTCAACTCAACTCAACTCAACTCAACTCAACTCAACTCAACTCAACTCAACTCAACTCAACTCAACTCAACTCAACTCAACTCAACTCAACTCAACTCAACTCAACTCAACTCAACTCAACTCAACTCAACTCAACTCAACTCAACTCAACTCAACTCAACTCAACTCAACTCAACTCAACTCAACTCAACTCAACTCAACTCAACTCAACTCAACTCAACTCAACTCAACTCAACTCAACTCAACTCAACTCAACTCAACTCAACTCAACTCAACTCAACTCAACTCAACTCAACTCAACTCAACTCAACTCAACTCAACTCAACTCAACTCAACTCAACTCAACTCAACTCAACTCAACTCAACTCAACTCAACTCAACTCAACTCAACTCAACTCAACTCAACTCAACTCAACTCAACTCAACTCAACTCAACTCAACTCAACTCAACTCAACTCAACTCAACTCAACTCAACTCAACTCAACTCAACTCAACTCAACTCAACTCAACTCAACTCAACTCAACTCAACTCAACTCAACTCAACTCAACTCAACTCAACTCAACTCAACTCAACTCAACTCAACTCAACTCAACTCAACTCAACTCAACTCAACTCAACTCAACTCAACTCAACTCAACTCAACTCAACTCAACTCAACTCAACTCAACTCAACTCAACTCAACTCAACTCAACTCAACTCAACTCAACTCAACTCAACTCAACTCAACTCAACTCAACTCAACTCAACTCAACTCAACTCAACTCAACTCAACTCAACTCAACTCAACTCAACTCAACTCAACTCAACTCAACTCAACTCAACTCAACTCAACTCAACTCAACTCAACTCAACTCAACTCAACTGTGAAACATCCATGAATTGCGTGGCGCCGGGTCATAATTATTTATAACTAGCATATGTACCCGTTCTTCGCAGGGGAATTGGTAATGTATTTCACGATTCCTTCACGAATTTACGCAAAGTTATAAGCCTGTATCGAAACGTTTATTTCGGCATGTTAAACTGATATCCTTCTACGAAAGCACGTGGCAGTAAGGTGAAGTACGATAAAGCTGAACAAAGTGGAGACAGAACAGCAAAGATCACATAGTTTATTGAACGATACAGTTCCTGGTCCGAAGTTGTGCGCAATTCTCCATGACATATTGTTGTTCATCTCAAACCGGGAGTGGCACTGTGGTTGAAGATTCGTGGGACCAATCGTTGAAGATAACCTCTCTTATTATTTGTTCTACCGAAAAGAGTAAAATGGCTCTTTACTTAAATCCTTTAACGCAACCTGAAATGAAATGACAGCCTGTAAAACAGTCCCTTAATGATACATCTATTGCTATCCTCCTATCGAAAAGGTGCACATGGGAAAAAAACATTTTAGAAATTGATTCCCATTAAGGCTGGTAGTTTTCCATTAAGGTTGGTCATGTATATTTTTGGGAGGGTAAAATCAAGGTTTCAACTTCCTATAAACCCCCAACCAATCCTGAATTTAGAAATAATATTGGTCTTAATACCTACCCAAGAACAAATATAAAGATTGGTGGAAATATACAGAGCAGTTTACCAGTTATAAGAACTGAACAAACGAATGAACAGACAAGTCGATAAAACAGCTGAAAAATGTCCGCTTGAACGTGGACTGCAAAACGGTCCGTTAATGATTTCTCCCTTGTTAATCCTCGTATCGAAATGATGCACAGGAGAACATGTTTTAGAAATTCATTTCCATTAAGAAAAGTAGATTTCCTTTATGTCTGGCTGTGCATATTTTGTAAGAGTGCAAAATCACGGTTTCGGATTCGCACAAACCCCCAGTAAATTCACGGATTTAGAAACAATATTGGCCCTGAAACCTACCCAAGGGCTATTGGATTCTAAATATGAAGTTTGCTAGAAATATATCCAGTAGTTTTCAAGCTATAAGGTCTCAGACAAACAAACAGACAGATACCAACGCTAAAAAATATGCAGACGGTCATTATTACACCTGAAACGTGTGTGTTACGTAAATAATTATTACGCTTTCCCTTTTCAACAAGCGAAATATACAATTTGCACATAGAAAACAATTGAAAATTATCCTACGTGACCGATTTCCTACTATATCTCAGCACATCGTTAAAGTTCCTCCACCAGAACGACGTCACTGAAGCATACTTCATTGAATTCAATACAGTAGGATCCAGAGTTAATTTTACTTAAATCGTATCTTCCACCAGTACGAGACAAACTTTCTTCATGCACACAAATCCAGGATGTCAAATATTACTGAAGGCTTTGTGACTGTAAATTGACGAATATTTGCATATGTACTTCACAGAAATGTCCAGATATGTGGCTGATATGTAGAGCCAGGATATTTAGGCAAACTTACTGAAACGAATAATAAGTATACTAACCCGGATAATTGTTCTGCTATGAGATTTGCATAGTCATTAGGTGCCCGGCCTATTGTAACGCCTAGACGTCATGTTACTCTCCGGGTTAGGCTACACTTCCTACTAGCCAAATTAGCTTGTATCCTAACATCCGGACCTGTTGAATTCGTATACAGGAGGAAAGTAGACTAAGGAAGGAAAGCAATAAGACGAAGAAATACATCTAACTGAACAAATGAGACGTCTTATGAGAGCATCGTAAGCTAAGCTCTGATCCTCCTGTAAAAATAAACTGCTTTGTAAATTTTACGTATCTTACTTCACACATAATTGACAATAGACTTTTGGCGTTCAGTCTGAAAGCCCCTGTGAATTTACTGATCTACGCCACAATCATCTTTCTGCAACTAGTTCTGGGGCCTCGTTTAGTTCTATATCTTTTATCTTTAAATCCTTACAAACTGCGTCAAACCAACGTCGTCTTGGTCCCCCTCTACTATTCTTAACCTCAATAACAGAGTCCATTATTCTGTTCAATAACACATCCTCCCCCATTCGCCAAACATGACCCGACCGCCATAGCCGGTTATGCGTACAGCTTCATTCATCGATTTCATTCCTAACTTATCCTTAACATAATTATTCTGAGTACCCTCCTGCTATTGTTCCCACCTATTTGTACCAGCAATCATTATCGCCACTTTCATGACTGTTATTTATAGCTTATGAATAAGATATCCTGATTCCACCCAGCTGTCACTCCCGTATTTATTTATTTATTTATTCATTTATTTATTTATTTATTTATTTATTTATTTATTTATTTATTTATTTATTTATTTATTTATTTATTTATTTATTTATTTATTTATTTATTTATTTATTTATTTATTTATTTATTTATTTATTTATTTATTTGTGACTTTATCAGTCGTGAAGTTAGGGCTCGTGGACCTCTCTTATACGTAACCACGAAAATTACAGAATAATAAGGGATATATACTTATATCTTATTAAATCAAAGATAGGATAACTTTAAAATCAAATGTAACCTATAACACAATCTTGAGTGGGTAGATGTCAAATTCTGATTTTGAGTGACTTTTTACAGCCGTTTTCTAGTTTGAGGCCACGAACCTACTACGCTGGCGTAGCAGGGGGAGAGGTGATACTCCCACGTGGCGCGTCCCAGCTGGCGGATAGGGGGGTCCTAACCGGCTTGCCGGTGGACTTGAGGGAAATAAAATACCTCTCGCGGACCAAACACACTATCCCCTGCGGGCGGGGGACGCATATGTAGAATACACCGCGGAATCCGCTGCCTGTCGTAAGAGGCGACTAAAATGGGCGACAAAGGGATGATTGTCTTGCAACCATGAAACTACTTGTGATTAGCACCACCACGCGGAGAACACCATGGGTCGCTTTTACTTCCGCGTAGTACCACTACAGTATATTAAGTACCAAATAGGTTTGTGATTAGTAGCACAAAGGAGTACCGTGCGGTCGGCTTTTGCAGTACCTGTGATTAGTACCACCATATGAGAAGGACCATGGGGTGATAGCTACCATGTTTCTGCCTTGTCTATGATTAGTACCCACTATATGAGGAACACCACGGGATAGTGCAGGTCCCTGTGGTTAGTACTCTTATGTGAAGAACACCATAGGGTTGCGTTGCCTGTAAATGGCGCCGCAATGTGAGGAAAACCATAGGTCTCTATTATATGTCAAATTTCATAACCTGTGAGTAGTACCATAATGTGTGGAATACCGCGAGTCTCTGTTACTGTTGATTAGTACCGCAAAATGCAAATACCATGGTTCTACTTTCCTAGTGATAAGTACCGTAATGAGGGGCCGATAACTTGGATTTTGGACCCCCTTTAGACTGCAGGCATCATCAATTCAGTGTTATGCTATAGCAGCAGTCCCTTGCTCAGTAATCCTATTGTTTTACGTCAGTTTCTGTGAATGTAAGCCATTGCGGGTCGCATCCACTGATTATTTTAAATTCGTCTCCATCCATTCATTCCTCGTCCTCACGTTTTGAATTCTGGTCAATGGAGAATTCTGGACTTTTAATTTGTCATTCCATTTCGTCTCATTTCGTACCATTAGGGGCCAATGACCTCGATGTTAGGCCCCTTTCAACAACAAGCATCATCATCATCATCATCTAGTTTCAGGAAACCAAACAGACAACGAAAGCAAACAACCTTTAAATGATCGGTATTGCTCATTAAACGAATAATTACGCAGAAATGTTGCTAGAAAAGTTGGTGTGTAGACACGCAACCTTCACGATTTTATTTATATAGAAACGTTCTGCTTAATTTTACACAGCAGTGATTTGCTCGACGTTGAACGAACTAAACTCAACCATACGGTAAGTTAACCATCCTTCAGACTGCGGTTTCTTCTAATGAGTGCATTTAACAACCTCAATTACTTTCTATATGCCTTCTTCTTTCACCATGAACTGTTTCCGGAACATTTATTGAAGATCTTCTGTTGTTTCATAGATCTCATTGATGTTAGTTTTCTGCTGTGTCTGACACTAGTGAATCCAGCTAATGAACTAACAGATTTACGAGTTTTCTTACCATTACTTTCTGAAAGTGAAATGTGTGCTTGCTAACTGAAGTTAGACAGCAAACATGAAATAAATAAAATAACATCCTTCAGGCAGGTTTTGGAACTTAAGTAAGTGCTTGCCACGACACGGCCTGACTCATGCGATTAGACAACTTGGTAATAACGGAATTCATGACGCACTTCAATAGTCAGTTATTTATTCACGGCTGTGATGATGAGATAATTAAACTAAGACGAGTAAGTCATTCAGGACGTATATTACTCAAGAGGAATAGAACCCGTATGTGTAATCCTTCGCTTGCGATATCCAGATACCATTACGTGACTGAGATATATGTTTAGTATGCAGGGTGTATCAAAAATCAAACGAAATATTTCAGAAAGAGAAGATAAAAATAGAAGGTATGACACCATGGATTCGGAAATACATAGTTGCAGATTAATCTGACCTTTTAACCTTGCATATACTAAGCGGGATAAAAGTGTATCCTAGTTTTAATTTTAAATTGATTATATTCATTAAAATTATTATAATGATTATAATGGCAATATTGAAGGAAACACTAAAAGTAAATATAAAACACAGCGTGTCATTGACGCAGCCATGGAGAGGGGCGTGACGTAAATTACATAACGGAATATCAAATGAAACCTTACAAACCCGTTTGAAAAACTCGATAGGCCTTTTAACAAACAATTCAATGAATTCGAATGTACTGTTCCAAAAGATTCGAAGTTACCTTGTATGTTCGACAGACTGTAAAGATTTTAAGTTATATTTAACTAAGTCGACCCTTCTTAACATAAAGTATGTACAGTGTTTAGGTTTCTCCGTGTTTCCTCTTTAAATTTAAATTCGTGTGGCTATTACTAGCCGAGTGCAGCCCTTGTAAGGCAGACCCTCCGATGAGGGTGGGCGGCATCTGCCATGTGTAGGTAACTGCGTGTTATTGTGGTGGAGGGTTGTGTTATGTGTGGTGTGTGAGTTGCAGGGATGTTGGGGACAGCACAAACAGCCAGCCTTCGGGCCACTGGAATTAACCAATGAAGGTTAAAAACCCCGACCCGGCCGGGAGTCGAACCCGTGACCCTCTGAACCGAAGGCCAGTACCCTGACCATTCGGGCAACGAGTCGAACTTCGTGTTTCCTCTGGAATTAGTTAATTAGCTCATAAAACCGCATGTGAAGGACGGTATAAGGAAAATGAAGGGGGTACCATAACGATCTCTGACTGAAATTACAGAACTTCCGGGAGCTGAACACGTTGCGGAGAGCATGGAAATGGTGCAAACAAGATCAAGCGTCGGACACTGTAACCTGTGTGTGAGAAAGAATGACAGAAAATCAAGGAAGAGATGTTATAAGTGCTTGTGTTTTGTTTGTAAGGAACATTCAGACACAAAACCTGGAACGACTTCTAAGTCCTATTCGCGAGTACTTGACCAACATGGTAAATTAACTGAAACGATTTATGAGAACACGACAGTATGATGGAAACAAGTTCTACCATTGAACTGTAAAAATATATGTGCTATTAGGAAAGACAGGAAATCGGTGAAATAAATGTATTCAGTTCTTGCGCTTTGATTTTGTGGAACATTCAGATGATAAAACTGAAAAAATAACGTTCAAAACTTGATATGGGTGAGTTAAGTTTTATGATGATTATGAATGTATTTCACACCATTAGCATGATTAATTTTGTCATTATTAAGTTGACAATATTTGCATTTTTAATACAATATGGAAAAATACACAATATTCTGTCTGGGTACATTTGTATCGCGCTTGATAATCTGTGTGTGCTCGTGATCTTGGTATTACGAAGGTTAATTGGTTCCAGCAGTCTAATACACCCCAGACCACGTGTCCCGAAATGTACAAGTCCAGAGGAAGAGGGACCTTGGTGGTCAATCAATTGGTCCACCTCTACCTATCCATCGCCCAGCATAATACGCATTAATATGCCTGCGTGGAAGACTGGTATGCAATAGCAACTTCTGGCTCGGTGAGGAAAGCAACGGGAAACTACATCATTCCTCATTTCTCTAATATGCCTGTTCTGTGACACCTAGGCTTTCTATGATAACTGTTGGTGGAGCTGTGGAGAATCAAACCAGCCTTCGGGCTGAATACCCAATATAAATACATGCCTGCATGAAAAAATACTCAAATGTGTGAGAGCACAATTATGCATGAATTATAAGTGTCGACAGGATGCTAACGGTGCGTCTCTCATGTAAACAGGTAATGTCTTACGAATGGTAATTGTGTAGTTTTGTCCAGCAAGATTGTCTGAAAAATCGCACGGTGCAAACAAACAATTACCAAGAACTGGAGGGAACAATGAGGAGGCCTAGATGTAGGTCACAACCACGTAATTACTTCTGTAAGGATTGTAACCGGTGTCTCTCATTTTATTCTGGCAATCAGGACGTATCGGCTTGCACTGAGTAAATACACGCTCGGAAAACTCTGTGATTATGCATTTGCGCACTCACAAATAGTTAAAGGGTGTGCATTCTACCTTTCACATTATAAGTAGGAAAGGTCATAACATGAAGGTGGTATAAACGATTTTCCATGGATGAATGCAAGATCATCGACTTGAGATTTTCTGATTGCACATTCAAGTTAGCATCATGAAGATGTGATCAAGAGATTGGAGGAAATAAGCCTAGAAACTTGATTATGTCTAAATCGACATTAAACCAAGATCATGATTGTTGATAGTAAAATCAACAACAGTCCACATATCCAGCAGATCGGATGATATCATTTCGTATATCTATCCAATTTATTGCCCAAATATGGTGTTTCAAACGATGAAATAAATATGAAATAAAGCTAGAGGGCTGAATTATGGTAGTCAGGACGCCTCGGCTGTGAGGGAAAACGAATAAGAATGCGAATGATTTGGAAAGGTGATAACATCACCATCAATACAGGAAAGGAGATCGTTGAATTTATAGTCGTATGAGTCTTATTGTATGGCGCAGAGACTTGGACCATCCTACATCACTATCTTGCATGAATAGGAAGCTTCAAAATGTGGTGCTGGAAATAAATGCAGAGGATACCTTGAACAGCTCAATACACGAGCATGTCGATACTGAACCAAATTTAGATAAGAGTTCGTCTGGCATGCTAAGTCTTTCATCGAACCATACGCTACTTTGGACGTATAATTCGTCTAGAAAGTAGTTTTGAAAAGTTGACCCTTGAGGGCAAAATTCAAGAAACCGGATCACGAGAACGAGTGGATCGACATGGTGAATGGCCCCTTAGAGATATCTCACCGAGTAACAACAGTCAAGGCTTTGGAGAGAGAAGAATGGGAGAGGTTGCTTCATCTTCTAGATTCCTGAATTATGCTAGTCAGAACACCTCGGATATGAGAGAAAACCAATAAGAAGATGATGGAAATAGGCTGTTTTCCTATGTTTTTGCTAGGTTTAAGGTTTCCCATGATTCCCGGCTCGACGGAGTACATCCTCATTGGTAACGTGATCTTTCTATGGTATCTTGAAATTTCTGTCGCCACATCCATATTTCAAACACCTGTGGTCGGTTCAGTGATGAAGCTTTGTAGTCCATACTTCGACTCCGTTAACTAGCGCTGGTAACACCACTTGAGCCCAGCGTTTTGGGCAGTAATACGTTAGAATGCTATCTTACAAAAGCAAATAACTAGAATACTCTATCCCGTACACCAGTTCTACTATGAGATATGCATAAACATTATGGGGTACATATATTAGAGCCCCTAGAGTTTATGTTAATGTCGGTACATTGTGGTAGAGCGGGCTGCAGGCTCGACTATACTTCCTACTAGCCAAATTACGGCGTACGACTATCAGAGCCCCTATAATTTATGTTGCTTCCGGTACATTAAGGAAGTGCGGGATGCGGCTATACAGCACTTCCCCATGAACCTAGTACGCCTGCGCAGGAGGGGGAGAGGTGATACTCCCACGTTGCGCGTCCCAGGTGGCGGATAGGGGCTTGCCGGCGGACTTTAGGGAAATAAAATGGCTCTCACGGACCAAACACACAACCCCCCGTGGGTTGGGGACGCAGACGAAGAATACCTCCACGCTTTCCCCTGCCTGTCGTAAGAGGCGACTTAAAGGGGGGACCAAGGGATGATCGAATTAGAACCACGAGACTAGTTGTAATTAGTACCACCACGCAGGGAACACCGTGGGTCGCGTAGTACCACTATGTTCCAAGTACATAATGGGTTTGTGATTAGTAGTGACAGTGTGTGTTTTCGGCTTTTACAGTACCTGTGATAAGTACCACTATATGAGCGACACCATGGTCCTGCCTTGGGTGTGATTGCTACGCACTATGTGAGGAACACCACGAGATAGTAAGAGTCCGTGTGGTTAGTACACTTAGGTGAGGAACACCGTAGTTTTGTGCTCCCTGTAAATGGCGCTACAATGTGAGAAACACCATAGGTCTGTGTTACATGTGCGCATTACACTACTTGTGAGTAGTACCATAAAATGTGGGATACCGCGGGTCTACGCTACTTTTGATTAGTAAAAAATGAAATGGCGTATGGCTTTTAGTGCCGGGAGTGTGCGAGGACAAGTTCGGCTCGCCAGATGCAGGTCTTTCGATATGACACCCGAAGGCGACCTTCGCGTCGTGATGAGGATGAAATGATGATGAAGATGACACATCCACGAACCTGTTACGCAAGCGTAGCAGGGGGAGAGGTGATACTCCCACGTGGCGCGTCCCAGGTGGCGGATAGGGGGGTCCTAACCGGCTTGCCGGCGGACTTGAGGGAAATAAAATACCTCTCGCGGACCAAACACACACCCCCTGTGGGTGGGGGAGGCAGACGAATAATACACCCACGGTATCCCCTGCCTGTCGTGAGAGGCGACTAAAAGGGGCGACCAAGGGATGTTTAAATTGGAACCATGAAACTGCTTTTGATTCGTGCCATCACGCGGGAAACACCAAGGGTTGCTTTTACTTGTGCGTAGTACCACTACATTAGGTACGAAATTGGTTTGTGATCAGTACCACACAGGAGCACCGCGCGGTCGGCTTTTGCAGTACCTGTGAATAGTACCACCATATGAGCAGGACCATGGGATGATAGCTACCATGGTTCTGCCTTGCCTATGATTAGTACCCACTATATGAGGAACACCACGGGATAGGGAGAGGTCCCTGTGGTTAGTACTCTTCTGTGATGAACACCATAGGTTTGCGTTGCCTGTAAATGGCGCCGCAAAGTGGGAACACATAGGTCTGTATTAAATGTCGAATTTCATAAGCTCTGAGTAGTACAATAATGTGTGGAATGCCGCAAGTCTCTGCTACTTTTGATTAGTACCGTAACAGGACAGCTACCATGGTTCTATTTTGATAGCGATCAGTACCGTTATGAGGGGCCGATAACTTCGATTTAGGACTCCCTTTTGACTGCACGCATAATCGATTCCGTGCTATAGCAGTAGTCCCTTGGTCAGTAATACGATATTGTCACGTCCGTTTATGTGACTGTGCGACATTGCGGGTCGCAACCACTGATTGTTTTAAATTCATGTCCATCCATTCATTCTTCCTTGTCACATTTTTGAATTCTGGTCAGTGGAGAATTTTAGACTTTTAATATGTCATTCCATTTCGTCTCATTTCGTACCATTAGGGGCCGATGACCTAGATGTTAGGCCCCTTTAAGCAACAATCATCAATCATCAATCAAGATGACACATACCCCCAGCCCCCGTGCCACCGAAATCAACCAATTAAGGTTAAAATTACAGACCCTGCTGGGAATCAAACCTGGGACCCCTGTGACCAAAGGCCAGCATTCGAACAATTTAGCCATGGAGCCGGACTTTTGATTAGTACCGCAACATGACAAATACCAATGTTCTACTTTGCTAACGATAGGTACCATTATGAGGGGCCGATGACCTGGATTTTGACTTCTTTAGACAACAAGCATCCTCGATTCAGGATTGTCCTTTAGAAATGGTCCCTTAGTTCGTAATACTATTTGATGATAGTTTCTTGGTCGGATCCACTGATTGTTTAAAATTCATACACATCTATTCATTCTTCATCTTCATGTTTTGGATTCTTGTCAGTGGAGGATTTTGGACTTTTAAATTGTCATTACATTTCGTACCATTAGTGGCAGATGACCTAGATGTTAGGCACTTTTAAACAACAAGCAGCATCATCATCGGGTGACATTTTCCACTAGCCAAATTATTTTGCATTCTAACTTATTATTGCCTAAAAGTCCGAGCTCACCAACACTTTATGACTCTCTAACGAGTTTCATATCAGAAATCACGATCACACTCAAGATATTGTCATTCCAGGTTAACACTTCTTGCAATTCAAATTCTCGTTTTTAATATCTACATTGGATATTCTTTCCACACAGCAAACAAACTCTACGATCTGTTCATCGTAATAGATGTGAACACCCACTTCTATGTACAGCCAATATTTAGTAATGTAAGTATAGCGGGGGAGTTTACGAACTGAAATGTTCTTTTTGCAAAGGTTAGTGATAGTGATTATGACCAGGAAGCATCAACTCCCGAATAAAGTCGTAGAAGATAATAATTAGCGCTTACTGATCGTGGCACAGTGCCCAGTACGTCAATCAAATGATGAATATGACGCGAAGATTTTAATACTGGGCCGAAGGTTTAATTGCCGGCTATAACAAGCCTGATTAGCACTCTTGTAACCAAAGCATCCATCAAATACAATTATGGTTGTCTTTCACACTGTCAACCGTTCTGATCGCTACTCCGAATAAGGATCTTTAATGCATTAACCTTCACAAAGGGCATATGAATATCAAATCTCAGGTAGAGGAGCTAATGGGGAATTGTTTCTGCATGAATGGGTACCTGTTATCTATGTCTGTGAATTATTTAAACCTTGTTTTATTTGATTCTACCTCATCCTGCCTCGAGCAGTCAGCAATTAAAAACAGAAACACCCTTTCAATTATTTGGAATAAACTGCAATTATTAAGAAAGACCAATTTCCAGAAATTAAACTGCCTTGACTAAAAAAATGAATAGTGACATCTCAATCCAGTAATAATAATAATAATAATAATAATAATAATAATAATAATAATAATAGAACCGGAGGTACACCTTCTCCGTTCAATTGAACTGTTCGCCTTCTAGAAGGCCATCTGTGATGTAAACCCTGAACTATGTATCGGAAGAAGTTTGGACCTTTAATCTTCAGATGCCTCTACTATCGACTTACGTGCCCCCTCTGGCGGGAAGACGGACTATTAACTTTAAAATGGCAATGTATATTCTATACGTTTGGAAACCTGAAGTATTTGTAGATTGTTTCCTTGTTTGTGCTGGAGTTGTCAGCACTACTTTGGCTTCCTTCTTCCGTATGTTATGGAGCAATCAGATATTTTTGTATATATTTTTGTATTCAATTAAAATCGGCGGTGTATACAGGCATTCTGCCTAGGTCGAGAGAGTTCGGGAAACTTCCTCCTGAGTTGCTATATAACCTGGGCGCTTTTGCGCCATTTCGTTATATTCGTCGCTCCGGTCTTATGAGTGCATACGGTGTAAGTGGAGGTAGGGGAAGCCTTGCCGTCGTCGGAAGGCCCACCAGATCAAGGTAATGGCAGACATCTTTTAAATATATAATTGCTCCAGAAAGTTTATTTGAAGGGAAGGCTTCAATATTCTCTCTCAATGTAAACTTAAAAAGTTTAATATCTCCTGTTAAATGTAAATTTTCAGGCAACTATAAGGACTCAATTCAAATCCCTGCTGGGATATATGTAACTTTTGGAAAAAGGAGTGTTCACCCTCTATTAATTCCCATTCAGCTTGGTATGGGGGTGACTATGATTTTATAAAACTTTAAATTCTTCAAAACTATTTTGGAAATTAATGTTTAGCCATCTAGTCACCCTCTGTAGTATAGGCTTAGCTTCTGTAACTTCGGGGTCATAATCCCATATAGGATTTTAAGTGTAATTCAAAAGTAGTGCAGGTGTTTCGCCTCCTAGCATTTTGTTCATGGCCGAGTCTCTTAAACATTTTTTGTACATTTAGACCATTTACAATGGGCACTTATTGCCCCTGTTTATATTCTAGTTATTCATAGACAAGTGTGGATTAGACTGTCAAGAAGAAATGACAGTAAACAGTGTTTTAGAAGTTATCTAGTATAACACTTGGATAAGAAACTTGTGCTTATGAGAGGCTGAACTGTTATAAATTTTGGAGCTCGGTTTCCTAAAGTGTAAGTGAGTTAAGCAATTATGCTCTTTGAAATATTATACCTTCAGAGCTACAACGTTCATTCTTTGTAAATTACTGTACCTATTATTTATTTTAGTGTACCCGATTTGTTGACATTAAATCATTGTTTACGGCTGGAAAGCTCTATCCAGGATGCGTTTCTCCGCAAACAGCACTTGGTGGCTGTTTTCTTTGACTTAGAGAAGGCTTATGACACCACATGGCGATATGGTATCCTTTCAGCCCTGCATCAATGGAGATTCCGAGGTAACTTGCCGGCGTTTATTGCGAATTTCTTGTCCCTCCGTCTATTCCGTGTCCGAGTAGGGAGGACATATTCGCAATACCACGTACAAGAAAATGGAGTCCCACAGGGATCGGTCCTTAGTGTCACTCTGTTCGCGATTGCCATCAACGGCATTGTTGCTGCTGCTGGTCCAGCAGTTATACCGTCGCTATATGTGGACGATTTTGCTCTGCACTATAGCTCGCGTAATATGGCAGTCGCAGAGCGACAATTACAACACGCTATTAGGGGGGTGGAGCAGTGGACCTTAGAACATGGCTTTCGGTTTTCTGCCGCAAAGACCTCTGTTGTCCACTTTTGTCGTCAACGTACTCTTCACCCCCATCCTGAGCTTTATTTAGACAACGTCGTTCTTCCAGTTGTTGACACTTACCGATTTCTTGGGCTCCTTTTTGACAGTAAATTATCGTGGGAGCCACACGTGCGGCAGTTAAAAGTGCAATGCACTAGGAAGCTTAATATCCTTAAGTTTCTTAGCAGCACTTCTTGGGGGGCTGACCGCACGGTGCTCCTGCGATTCTATCGGGCACACATTTTATCCCGGTTAGACTACGGCAGTGCAGCATATGGCTCCGCAAGACCAAGCGTTCTTGCGAAGCTGAACAGTATCCACCACAGCGGGGTTAGATTGGCGACGGGAGCTTTTCGTACAAGCCCCATCGCTAGCCTGCTCGCTGAGTCTGGTGTGCCGCCTTTACACCTGAGGCGCCAGCAACTTCTACTTACATATGCTGCAAATTTGCGACAGATGCCACTTCATCCAAGCTATCCTTGCGTGTTCAACAATGGCAACCGTTTGCTGTACGCTGCTCGTCCTCGAGCGACGCGGCCGATTGGGATACGCTTGGATAGCATTTCCGAATTGTTTGACGTACCTTCGGTTCCTTGAATTGTCAGACAACCAAGTGGGGTACCTCCGTGGGTCGTACGACGACCTGAAGTAATCCTGGATCTGCACACTGGCCCAAAGGAAAACACGGACCCTTCGATTTATCGGAGGCTCTTCCTGTCCGTTGTTGGCCGCTATCCAGGTTCAGTCGTCGTCTACACGGATGGTTCAAGGACAGATACGAAGGTGGGCTGTGCGTTCGTTGTTGACAATGATAGGTTCCTTTTTGCTCTTCCGGCAACCTGTAGTGTGTACACAGCAGAGCTCTATGCTATCTATGAGGCTCTGCGGTACGCACTGTACAATGAGCGCCGACACTTTCTTCTGTGTACCGACTCCTTGAGTTCGCTCCAGTCTATAGATACCTGTTTCCCTCGGCACCCTCTGGTGCAGCTAATCCAGGACCTGCTGGCCGGGTGTTGGGATGCTGGCACCAGAATCACGTTTCTGTGGCTCCCAAGCCACATGGGCATAGAGGGAAACGAGTTAGTAGATCAGGCTGCCAAGGAGGCAGTTACACTGCCCCCGTTGCCTTTCAAGGTTCCAGTAAGTGATATTCGCTCCCAGCTTCGACGTCTTGTTATGTCCCATTGGGAGATGGAGTGGCAGGCCATTCCACTTCCCAATAAGCTGAGAGCGATAAAAGGAACAACGAAGGTATGGAGGACTTCCCTTCGGGCTTCGCGGAGGGAAGCCGTGGTATTATGTCGTCTTCGGATCGGCCACGGTATCTTGACTCACTCGCATCTTTTGAAAGGAGAACCCTCTCCGGTGTGTACCTGCGGCGACCATCTTACCGTGGTGCACATCCTAACGGAGTGTGTGGACCTGGTCGATCTGCGCCGTAGTCTTAACCTTCCGAGTACTATCTCCCTTATCTTGCGTGATGACGAGCAGTCAGCAGACCTCGTCGTCCGCTTTATGAGGGATAGTGGACTGTTTTCTCGTGTATGATGCTGTCCTTTGTCCTAGTGTGTTTTGTGTCACTTTCGCTTTTATCCTATTGACTTAATTTTAGTTTGTGTTGCGTATTTTAATGTGTTATTTTAACGTCTCACGTAAATTATGTACTACCAGGCAATGCCTTATTCTTTTGTTTTCCTGTAGATTCTCTTATTTTATTAGAAAATAAGGCATTGCGTATTAGATCCACTGATTGTTTTAATCTCACCCTCATTTTTCACCATCATTTTTTTTTAAATCTACTCAGTGGATATGTTTTTAAAATTTTAACATCATCTCTCATGTCGTTTATCTCGTTCCATTAGGGGCCGATGACCTTCGATGTTAGGCCCCTTTAAACAACAAGCATCATCATCATCAAATCATTGTTGTCTTCAGAGCTGACGGGATCATTGTTATTCCATTTAACTGCTATTGTTGTTGCTTATTAAGATTTTCTATCAAATTTTAAAATTTAAAAAAGAAAGAAAGAAAATTTCAAAATATAGTGTTTTAAATTATGCCATCATCTTTTATCTGTCCTCCCATTCACGCCCACACATTCTTACACCTCAGTAATCCACGATATATCCGTATCAACAACAACAATAATAACAATAATAATAACCACACCACACGACCAAAGAGACAACAACCCATTTGTGACCGAATATGCTCATGGAAAGTTCAATACAACAGGCCAGTTTTGAATTCAAAACAAGGATAGGGGACAGAAATTTTCAGTCAAAATTATTCAAAGCTGGAATAAACAGTTAAATTCATGTGAAAGTGGCAATTTAAAACATGTGTGGTAAACGTAAGTTAATTAAAAAAATCTGCCAACGTGAATGCTGTATTTACTAAAAAAATTCACCATACATTACCAAAAAATGTCGTATGATCGGGATTAGATTCCGAGAAAGAAGAATTATCTCTATAAAAGTCAGTCTGCAGTGATACGAATCGAGGGCTTGAAAAAGTATCAGCTATCCTTAAAGGAGCGAGGCAAGGCTGTAGTCCTCCCACTCCTTTTCATTGTTTATATATAACAGGCGATAAATGAAATCAAAGAGGAGTTTGGAAAGGGAATGACAGTCCAAGAAGAGGAAATCAAAACCCTGAGATTTGCCTAAGATATTGTTATTTTATCTCAGTCTGCAGAGGATCTAGGGAAACTGCTGAATGGTATGGATACAGTATTGGAGAAGGGGTAGAAGGTGAATATAAATAAGTCCAAAACAAAAGTAATGGAGTGGAATCCAACGAAGTCAGGCGATGCAGGAAAATTTGGATTAGGATATTAACTCTTAAAGAAAATAGATGTGTATTGTTACTTTGGTAGTGAAATAACTATTGATGGCAGAAGTAAGGCGGACAAAGAATGGAGAGTATCATAAGCAAGGAAGAGGTTTCTTAAGAAAAGAAATTTGCTCACCTCAAACATTGATATAGGAATTAGAAAGATGTTTCTGAAGAATTTCTTCTGGAGCGTGGCATTGTATGAAAGTGAAACATGGACGATAACTAGCTCAGAAAGAAATATAATAGAAGCTTTTGAAATGTGGTGTTACAGAATAATGGTTAAGGTGAAATGAGTAGATCGAATCACGAATTAAGATATACTGAATCTAACTGGTGTGAGGAGAACGATTTATCGAAATTTGACCAGAAGAAGACAGAACGATAGGACGCATCTTAAGATAATCAGGAATTTTTCTGTTAGTTTTGGGGGCAAGTGTAGGCTGTAAGAACTGTAGGGTGAGACCAGTTATGAATATGACAAGCAGATTAGAGCAGATATAGGATGTAGTAGTTACGCATTTTGTATGATCAAGCAAGGTCATTTCACTGTATGCGTAACGAAACATTTAACAGAGGATAGGGTGGCATGGAGAGCTGCATCAAACCAATAAATGGACTGATGACTCAAACAACATCATTGTATGATTGTGATGGTAGCAACAATGTACATTCACTAATATGAGTATATTATGAACCTTAAGGTATAATACTTCACAGCTAGGTTCTTTATATTTCTATAATTTGTACACTCATCTATTCTACTTACGGGATATTAATTTACTTGCCTTACAGTCCTGAAGGCAAATATAACAATCATTACATTGAAACACCGGATCCCGTGAGATCTCCGAAGTTAAGCAACATTGGGCGTGGTCAAGATCTGGATTGGTTGCCACGTGCTGTTGGTTGGGAGGGGGGAGGTAAGGGAATGGAGGAGCAGAAATAATGAACTGGCCATCGTACCGTACGTAAACTCCGTCTCAGGCACACCTCTGCGGAGGTTCGGACCTGCCTTCGGGCAGAATACACCCTTACCTTACTTACAGACCTCCGTGAACGAGCAGTTAACTTGATATAACATCATGAACGTTGCCAATTGTTTAACTCCCCGCACATCACGTTGAAATGAAATGTCGTATGGCTTTTAGTGCCGGGATATCCCAGGACGGGTTCGGCTCGCCAGGTGCAGGTCTTTCTATTTGACACCTGTGGGCGACCTGCACGTCGTGATGAGGATGAAATGATGATGAATACAACACATACACCCAGCCCCCGTGCCGTTGGAGTTAACCAATTAAGGTTAAAATCCCCGACCCGGCCGGGAATCGAACCCGGGACCCTCTGAACCGAAGGCCAGTACGCTGACCGTTCAGCCAACGAGTCGGACGCACATCACGTTAACTGCTGCCAACATGCGACGGTAAAGTTAACTGGAGATTTTTGTATGAGCAAGTAAGGTCTTTTCACTACTTTTTGCGAGGTGATACAGAATACAACTCAACAGTCAATAAACAACTTGCATGAGGTAGACTTCTGCTACATCTCATGAAAGGAAGTGTTTCCTCTCCAGAAGACGCGGAACAATGTCTCCACGAAACGCATATAGAATTTCACTTTCGACACGACAAAATCCCTTAAAAAATATCATGGTTATCATTATGAACAGTGTAGCGTCTATCTTAATATCATTCATCAGCGCGTGTGGTAATGAAGGACAAATAGCAAGGTTTTTCCATTAGGGACCAACGCTAGGCAAGATAAGTTTCCTCAAAACATATGCACGGGCACGGAACAAATGCCTTAAAATTGAAGCTATCCTACCAAAATAGGATCATGCATGCTAATTAGTTTAAATAATTTATATTTCCTTCATTGTTTTGCTTGTGTTCTCATTATCACTGGGATTTGTGTATTACTCGCGTTTATCAAAATAAATTGTAAAATTTTCAGTGACAGTTCATGCGCCAAAACACTGTTATGTTCTCTGGTGAGAACCCCTCTCGATTATGGTTGTGAGATGTGACCACCGTATCAGAAAGGCCACATATACCGAGAAATCAGATGAGGTTGATGAAATGGATTACTTTTGGATACATGGATACACTCTCTTCAAGCAGGTACGAAGAATTCGTAACATTTTTGGAATGAATACGCAAGCATCTCACCGAAAATGTGCGAATGCAGTGTTAGCAACTAAACGCTTGAAGAGTAAAATGGACTGTCCGGCTATACTGAGGTTGATTCCGCTTCATGTTACAAGCAGGCGAACAAGACAGAAATTTAAATTCCACCTGCCCAAATACAGGACTGTTTCACACCATAATTCCTGGTTCATGCAAGCCCTTGGGACCATAAATCAGCTGAAAGTCTCACTTGTCATTTTTCATCACCCTTACGCTGCAATTCACATCGTTGTGCCCAACTAAGAAGCGCGACTAAACTTATCTAGCAGATTAATAATTGTCTTTGTTCTGTACCCAGAACCTCTTCATCCTCACGCTGTGATTTTTCTTCCGTTCTTCCTTCCAATCAGTGGTAGTTCTCATCTTGGATTTTTCAGCGAAATGATGTTTGTTCACCAACGTTCTAAAGCAAGGTCAGTCCCATATAATTTCACTTGTTATGCTGATTTCTTGAATGTCTTTTTCGATTTCGATTATGCAATTATTCTTGACTTTTAGTGAGGAGGCATCATTAAATATCATATTAAGTCTTTCACTGTTCATTCTTTTTCTAATAGTATCTGATATTTTCTCAGAAGGCGGGTATAACTTCAGGAGACTTACTTTCCATCCACAATTTTTCTATGCATACACGCCAAAGATTTTTCTGGGGATTTTACTTTCTTGTTTTTCTAAAGTTTCAGTTAGTGATCTGCCTCCAACGATCAAGGTTTCTGATGCGTATAATGCTTCAGGATTAATTACAGTATTATAGTGTTTTAATTTAGCGTTCCGAGATATTGATGTTTTATTGTACCAGCCCATGTGATTCTACAGGCTTTCTGTAATATAGAAATTCTTTCTCTGTTTGCTGCACAATTTAGTCCGAAAGGCTGGATGATTTCCCGTAAGTATTTGAAATAATTCACCTGTAAAGTGTTATGTGTATTGTCTGTAGTATGTATCATATATGTAGAAAATATTTTTATATTTGTACGTAGGCATACGTGTAAATTTGTAATTATCATTGAATTTTCACTTATTGCAGTTACCTATTTAATTTTCTATTGCATCATCTGTAATTGGCTTATCCTGTAGATGATCATTAAATAAATAAATAAATAAATAAATATTTTTATATTCTAAATCAACAATAGTGAACACCTTAATTTATGTGATGTTTCAGAATCTCTCTTCTTGTTAATACTCCATTGGTTAAGACACAGTGCCTCTATTTAAGATGTGACAGTTTCACGCGAAGCAAAGGAGCTATTCGTTTAAATTAAAGTCTTTGTATTTACAATTCCATTTACTACTGTATTATGAAATCCTGCAACACATCGTTATTTCCTGGTCGAGTGAATTGTCTTAGTCTTATTTCCCAGCCATTCTTCAGAATTCAAAGTGGGTGGCACTCCTTGCATTAAGGGGTCCGCTCCAGCCCTCACGTAACAGGACTTTCGCCTGCCCGCGTCTTTTATGAGCCTGCTCTCTAGTTCTCTCGTGGAACGGTTTATTAACCGATTACTTTCGTTAATGTACTTTGAGAGGACAGGCTATAATTATCCGTAACTAGAACAACGTTAGGCGCGATCTCTTCTCCCCACAATTATAGGCTCATAAAGAAATTACGAAATGGCGTACGTGTTTGCCCTTTTGGATCAACAACAACAGAGCAGAACACAATCGGTGCATTTCCTGCCTTCACATGAATCACAGAATGTTTTATAGTCTTCATGTATCGCGTAGTGTAGAGTAAATTGTTCATGAACTTAATACTGAAATTTCATTTCACACCCCATAGCACAAAAGCACTGTACAATCAATGATTATTATATGTAGTTGACAAAACAAGCATTTAGTGTTCATCAATACGGGTGAGGTCTTAAGTATACAACATGATGTACGTATATGGCCTTTACATCAGTCATCCCACCCAACGAGCAAATTTTTCCCCTCCACACAGGTGAGTTTTTCAATAACAGTTGTACGATTGATTGATTGATTGATTGATTTATTTATTTATTTATTTATTTATTTATTTATTTATTTATTTATTTATTTATTTATTTATTTATTTATTTATTTATTTATTTATTTATTTATTTATTTATTTATTTATTTATTTATTTATTTATTTATTTATTTATTTATTTATTCTTTCCTGTACATGTCAAAAAACTGTAAATGAGATAGGTTCCTTCATAATCTTCTATTTGTAGCTAGTTGTTAGCCTTGATTTAGATTCACACCTAAATAACAAAAAGTAAGCAAAAAAAACTGATGATGTCGCTTACCCGCAAATGTCTGAATTCTTAATTCTCCTCAGTAACATAAAGTCGCTGAAAAAATTAAACTGCATATCTGAAAATGGCTTTCTCATCCAGAATTTTCCTTAAAACTGGTCGCGCCTCTCAGCCACATACGGATATGCAGTCCATCAGAACATTTTCCGTTGTCTTCATTTTCCTACGCTTATTTGTGAAGGAAAATGAACCTTAAATACGTTATACTGTAAGAGCACGTAAATGCGTCATGCAAACACACATACCTACAGTACGCTACGGTAAGGTTAATTTTCCGTTACACACATACGTAGGAAAATGAACACAACGAAAATTGTTCTGACGGACTGCATATTCACATGTGACTGAGAGGCTTGACCAGTTTTAAGAAAAATGCTGGATAGGAAGAGCCTTGTTTCTTCAGCGGCGATATTCTCTTCCGTTCGCCCCACTCGATCCTAACAACGCATATCATGGCTTCATTCATTGAGTCCATTCTTAATTTGAACTTTATCTTCTCATTATTTTCATCCTCCTGCTACTGTTGCTCCTTGCATGTACAAACAATTATTTTTCCAACGTTCGCGTCTATTACTTCAAGCTCGTGGAAAAGAGAAGCTTAGCGCACACAGATTATATTCTCGTACAACTTTTATTTGAGAACAGAGCGATGTAAATACAATTTTGTCTCACAGTATAATTTTGGTCGCAACTGTGAGCCCACTGGATTGAATTTGCTCCCATTCAATGCGATTTCATTCAGTATTATTCAATTACTTGTGGACTGAACTGAAGTAGGATGAAGGACTGCGCATGGATATCAGTGAAAGGATTAAAGAAGCATTCCACCAGAGAGTGAGAGACCTGGTGCGGAAGATGGAAGTATCAATCAAGTGCAACGAGCTGATGTACAAGATGTACTTGCGTATACAGTGGAGACCTGGATGATTGATGATGATTGATTGATGATTGTTGTTTAAAGGGGCCTAACATCTAGGTCATCGGCCCCTAATGGTACGAAATGAGACGAAATGGAATGACATATTAAAAGTCTAAAATTCTCCACTGACCAGAATTAAAAAATGTGACAACGAAGAATGAATGGATGGACATGAATTTAAAACAATCAGTGGTTGCGACCCGCAATGTCGCACAGTCACATAAACGGACGTGACAATATAGTATTACTGACCAAGGGACTACTGCTATAGCATGACACTGAATCGATTATGCGTGCAGTCAAAAGGGGGTCCTAAATCGAAGTTATCGGCCCCTCATAACGGTACTGATCGCTATCAAAATAGAACCAAGGTAGCTGTCCTATTACGGTACTAATCAAAAGTAGCAGATACTTGCGGTATTCCACACACTATTGTACTACTCAGAGCTTATGAAATTCGACATTTAATACAGACCTACGTTTTCTCACTTTGCGGCGCCATTTACAGGCAACGCAAACCTATGGTGTTCATCACAGAAGAGTACTAACCACAGGGACCTCTCCCTATCCCGTGGTGTTCCTCATATAGTGTGTACTAATCATAGGCAAGGCAGAACCATGGTAGCTATCATCCCATGGTCCTGCACATATGGTGGTACTAATCACAGGTACTGCAAAAGCCGACCGCGCGGTGCTCCTGTGTGCTACTAATCACAAACCAATTTCGTACCTAACGTAGTGGTACTACGCACAAGTAAAAGCAACCCTTGGTGTTCCCCGCGTGATGGCACGAATCAAAAGCAGTTTCATGGTTCCAATTTAGACATCCCTTGGTCGCCCCTTTTAGTCGCCTCTCACGACAGGCAGGGGATACCGTGGGTGTATTATTCGTCTGCCTCCCCCACCCACAGGGGGTGTGTGTTTGGTCCGCGAGAGGTATTTTATTTCCCTCAAGTCCGCCGGCAAGCCGGTTAGGACCCCCCTATCCGCCACCTGGGACGCGCCACGTGGGAGTATCACCTCTCCCCCTGCTACGCCTGCGTAGCAGGTTCGTGGTGGAGACCTGGACACTAACGAAAAAAATATAGGAGATTGAAATCCAAACTAGTGAAATCATTTTGTAAGAAATTTGAAAGGGAGGATAAGAAATAACAGAGTAAGAATTGAGCACAGGAAAGGAATCGGAGTGGAAAAGCTCCATGATAGAATGGAGAGAGAATAACTTCGATGATTTGGACATGTTAAATCTACAAGTACATTAATGTTTTTTACATGGAATACTAAAGATTCCAATAAATTTCCAGCAACCGTTTACTACTTTAAATGATGTATATGGATGTGATAAAATTTGTAATGCGTTAGTTAATATAACAGTATGAGTAGAGCACTGCCAGAGCAAGCAAAATAATTAAACTAGGATTCGACATAAATACAAATGTGAACAAAACAGTTCTTCACATATAAAAGTTATCTTTGAAATGATCTCACTCGTAGTCTGTTCCTCTAGTTTGTTCACAACTTTGCAAACATTTGTCCTCTTGTTCCACAGATAAAATTGTGACAAAAGGTGCACAAAATGGTTGTTTCTGTGACTATTTGTTTTATCATTCTTGATTCTTGGTCCATTATTCCAATAAAGTCTTTTCGCCTTCCTTTCATTCCAGCTGCTAAAAATTGTATGAGGAAGACGGTAAATAAATTTATGAGGAAAAATGTATCTATTTAAAAGTAGAGAATACAAATTAGGGTCAATTTGTTATACCCCCTTCTCGTTGTATAACCTTGTTTCATCTGGCCACCTTTTGCTTTGTTTCAATACTCGTATTACCCAACATGTTGGGAGATGAGTAAATTTGATTCAATACAGAAACACACTATCATACAAATTAGTTGACATCAATCAACATAAGATTTTCTCTAGTTGTGGACGCTGGATATCCTGCAATAAACGCGAAGCACTCGAGCAACACGGACGGTGGGAATAGGCTTGATAGCAGTCACAGATTGTTTGATGTACCTTCGATTCCTTGTCTTGTCAGGCAACCAACTGGGGTACCTTCGTGGATAATAAGACGACCTTAAATAATCCTGGATCTGCACACTGGCCCGAAGGAGAACACGTGCCCCTCGATTTATCGGGGGCTCTCCCTGTCCGTTGTTTGCCGTTATCAAGATTCAGTCCTCGTTTACAGGGATGGTTCGAGGGCAAAATGGAAAGTTGGCTGTGCATTCGTTGTCGACAATGATAGGTTTCGTTTTCCTCTCCCCGAATCCTGTAGTATGTACATAGGAGTGCTCTATGCTATCTGTGATGCTCTGTCCGATGAGTGCCGACACTTTGTGCTCTGTACCGACTCCTTGAGCTCGCTATAATCTATTGATACATGTTTCTCTCGGCACCCTCTCGTGCAGCGGATCCAGGACCTGCTGCCCTGGTAATCGGACGCCGGCACCAGAATCACGTTAATTTGGCTCCCGAACTACATGGGTGTAGAAGTAAACGAGTTAGCTAGTAAGGCTGCCAAGGAGACAGTTACATTGTTCCCGTCACCTTACAATGTTCCAGCAAGTGATATTCTCAGCTGAGACATACCCCATTGGGCGACGGAGTGGCAGGCCAGTCTACTTCAGAATAAGCTGAGGGTATGGAGGGCATCCCTTCGAGCTTCTCGGAGTCAAGCAGTGGTATTATGGTGTCTTCGGATCGGCCACGTTTTAGTGACACACTCCTATTTTTGGAAAGGAGAACCCTCCCCCGGGTGTGTATTTGCGGCGATCATCTTACCGTAATACACATCCTTACGGCCGATCTGCACTGTAGTCTATATAATTACGGAGTAACATGTCCCTCTTCCTACGAGGGACATGTTACATGAGCAATCAGCAGACCTTGCCATCCCTTTTATGAGGGATAGTAGTTTATTTTATCGTATATAAACTTAGTGTTTCGTATTAGCCTTTATATTGATATTTATTTATTTATTTATTTATTTATTTATTTATTTATTTATTTATTTATTTATTTATTTATTCTACGTTTTGTGTTTGAATATTTTAATGCGTTTTTAAAACATAAATTTGTTTGATATATTATTGCATTTTAATGCAATGCCATATACCTTAATCTATTATCTATCATATTACCGAAAATAGGCATTGCTGATTACTTTAAACTCACAATCATTGTTAATCATCATTTATTTTAAATTATATTCAGTGGATACATTTTAAAATGTTATTTATCATATCATGTCGTCCACCTCGTACCGTTAGGGGCCGATGATCTAGATGTTAGGCACCGTTAAACATCAAGCACCATCATCATATCTGTCGTAAAGGCACGCGACCGGTTGTGACAAACACAGCATACCTAAAATAAGGTCAGAGTAGTGAAGTGAATCACGACAAGTACACGATCTGTTGTAACTTGATGTTTACAAACACTGGCAACGTGCGACGTAAAGCAAAACGGAAAATATTGATTTTTGTCCTTCTTGACAATAACAGGACGTTGACAATTCTACCATTTTGCAGCAAAACTACTTTCTATATTTAAATAGCCCCAGTGGCTCTCCCCTTGGGGCCCTTTAGCTGGGTCCTGGGATTGCTTACACTTACTTATGCCAGGCTCCTCACTTTCATCTATCCTCTCCGACCTCCCTTGGTCAACACTTATTTTATTTTCAACCCAAATGTTATTACAGAATTTTCATTTTCACGCCCTTCGTGGCTCTTGCATTTCTTCGTCCGTTCATTTTTCGAAGTGACGGATCTTTTCTTTTTCTTCTCTCTCTCTCTCTCTCTCTCTTTCTCTCTCTACCCACACGAAAAAAACACCCTCGGTATCTTCTTCCTGTCGTAAAACGTGACTAAAAGTGGCATCTGAGGGATGACTGATTTAGAACCATGAAACTACTTGTGATTAATACCATCATGTAGCGAAAACCATGGCTCACCTTTACTTGCGGGTAGTACCACTATGTTACGTACACAGTAGGGTTGTGATCAGTAGCAGCAGAGAGTGGTTCACTGCGGGTTTACAGTACCTGTGATTAGTACCACTATATGCGGAACACTATGGGCTTACGTTACCTGCCATTAGTACCAATGTGAGAAACACCACAGTTCTAGGCGCTGCCAGTGATTGGAACCACTATATGAGCGACACCGTGGGTTTGCGTTGCCTCTGATTAGTACCCATTATGAGAAGATCACCGCGGGATATTTCGGGTCCCTGTAATTAGTACTGTAAACCTAGGTGAGGAACACCATGGGTTTGCGATGTCTATGAGAAGCACCATAGGTCTGCGTTGCCTGTGCGACGTACAATACTTGTGAGTAGTACAATAATGTGTGGAATAACGTGAGTCTACGTTACTTGTGATTAGTACCGCTACATGAGAAATACCATGGTTCTACTTTAATAGCGTTTTTTCATCACCATTTTTTAACTCTAATCAGTGGATACGTTTTAAAATTTTAACTGTCATATATCATGTCGTCCATCTCGTTCCATTAGGGGCCGATGACCTTCGATATTAGGCCCCTTTAAACAACAAGCATCATCATCATCATCATCATCATCATCATTATCATCACTTTAATAGCGATAAGTACCATTATGAGGGACCGTTGAACTGGATTTTGGATCCCTTAGGCAACAAGCACCATCGATTCAGGATTGCGCTTTGAAAGCAGCTTCTTGGTCAGCAATACCATTATTTAAAGATAGTTTCTTGTAAGATGGGGCATTGCGGGTCAGATCCAGTGAAGTTCATAAGTTCATAATCACTGTCCATCGTCGTCTTTCTGAATTCTAGTTAGTGTATCGATTTTTGAATTATTTTTGACTTTCAGTATTGTGAGTTGGATCCGCTGATTTTTAAATTCGTATTCATCCATTCATTCTTAATCGTCAAGTTTTGAATTCTGGTCAGTGGTTGGATTTTTTCACTTTTAAATTGTCATTATATTTCGTCTCATTTTCCTACCATTAGAGGCCGATGACCCAGGTTTTAGGCTCCTTTAAACAACAAGCATAATCGTATTTTATAGTATCTACACATTTTGGGGGCTAAAAGACTCAGACGGTGAAGTAATGATATCCTAGTTGTGGGTTCGACGCCTGCTTAGTGCATGGAAATTTGTAGGTTCCTTAAATGAACCAGCTTTGTGTCGGTAAGTTTTCCGGTGGATACAAGTGATGCTGTGAACAGCAAAAATATCCAGACCACGGACAAATGGAATTAACCACTGAAGGTGAAAATCTCTGAACTGGCCGGGGATCGAATCCAGGGCCCTTTGATCCGAAAGCCACCGAGCTCAGCATTCAGCCAATGAGCTAGTATTTTATATTTATAAATTTCCTAGTGATCTGCGTACATCCATGAGTCAAGAATGGAAAATATTATCCACTATATCTGGAAATAAGTTCAGGAAACCCAAGCGCCTCAACTAACCAGGAATTACCATGATCTGCCTCGTTACGAATTATGAGACCATAAGAAAGCCTGTTTTTGATATTGCAGCTGGGACCATGAAGTTAATCAACTCTGGGAATAATAAGTAGTATTGTACACTTTGTTCGCAAGGTAATTTTGTTCCAGACTGACATTTATTTGTACATTATGTACATTTGTACATTTGCGGCTTGGATATAAAGACGCCGTTTCCATTATGTCTTTTAGTCTCCTGTAAACAGAGGAGTGTCCTTGTGCGTTTAGGTGATCCACTTAACAAAGAATTTAGTGAATGTTCATGAAATACTTCTGCGGAAAGGAACATACACAACAGGAATGCATAGTTGCGGGGTTTTGGTTCAACCCGAGTACCCTGAGTTTGATTACCTGTGACTTCGAGTAGTCAAGAAATAAGTTAAGCCTGGATGCACCGTCAACCCCAAAGAAACAAGACCAAAATATCGTAGTAGACATAATAGACAGTCAGAAATTATAAAGTTCAATAGTTACATTTATTAGCGTTTGTGGTATTCGATTGATACGATATGATATATTGCAGAAATACTGCCTATTCGAGGCCGTAAAACCGCAAAGGTTCACCTTGATGAACGTGAGTTCTATTCTCCTTCGGGAAGTTGAAAACTTTAGTAAAGGCACTTTCACTTTTAAGGAGGTATTCATCATGGAACTAACTTACGAAAATAAAGTAACTTAATATTTACAGACAAAATATGAGCACTTCTATTTTATCTACAACTTAAAAGACCAGTGATCTATCGTCTGAGCTACCAAGCCCAGTAGATAAAAATGTAAATAATTGAATTGTTTAAGTATTACGTTCTACGTTTTATGTGTAGGGTGTTGATTTTTCGAATTCATTACTCTGTTCTTTATGAAGCTGTGTGATGTTCCCCTATTTGGTACGTGTTAGTAAGTTAATTCAGGCAGCTAAAATCGACTAATAAATAAATATAATTTATACATTTTCTTTGACACTTGTCATTTAACTTTTAAGAAATAACAATAGAACGGAAAGTAGAGAAACTGATATGAAAAATTACGCTTAAGAAAACATGACTTTTTGAAAGGAATATCTTAGAGTGTATTATTGATATGTCTTCAGGTAAAAAATCGCATAAATACTCAACTAAGTGTGGTATTTACTATAGTGAAAACTCCATTTGGGTGTGAAAAATAATATGCAATATTAGAAATCTATGCTGTGGTTTCAAATTATTTTAGTAACATTTTAGTTGCGGCCTCTGCCGCTGCTGTCGTAGAGAGCACAAATACTGGGTGCCTGTCCGTATGACCCCGTGCGGGTGGCGTATGCAAAGAGTACACCCACGGTATTCCCTGCCTGTCGTAAGAGGCGACTAAAAGGGGCGCCCAAGTGATGATTTTAGAACCATGAGACTACTTGTGATTAGTACCATTACGCGAGGAACACCATTGGGTCGACTTCTTTTGCGATTTGTACCGCCGTGTGAGGAAAACCATGGCTCTACGTTAGCTAGGAATTGCTCCCTTATGGGAAGGTCTGGGCGTTGCCTGTGGTTAGTACTATCGTGTGTATTCCACCGAGGCGCGGGGGAGGGGGCCGGCATTCGGCAGCACGGGCTTACGTTCATGTGCCGTAATGCTGCGCTGTAGTGTGTCTGTTCCCCTGTGTTCAGAATGGGTGTGCGCTACCTATGAGTAGTACCATTACATCGGTCTACGTTGCCTGTGATTAGTAACACTATGTGAGAAAACCCACGGGTTTGGCTAGAGCCTGTGATTAGTACAAATATATGAAGAAAAACATGGGTCTGTGTTGCCTGAGAGTAGTTCCATTATGTGAAGAACACCATGGAATTTGTTACTTGTAGGCCTTACCATAATGTGTCATACACCGTGGGTCTACAGTGCCTATGATTGGTACCACTATGGGAGCAACACCATGAGTATACCTGGCCTGTGATTAATTCCACTAAGTGAGGAACACCACGGGAATACCAGCGCTCGTGATTAGTCCCACTATGTGAGCAACACCCTGGGTCTGCGTTGCTTGTGAGCAGTACCCCTATGTGCGAAACACCATGGATTTGTTTTACCTGTGAGTGGTACTACTGCGTTTGGCATACCATGGGTTTACATTACCTGTGATTAATACCACCATGCAAGGAACACCATCAGTCTACGCTACCTGTGATTAGAACCACTGAAGGATGAACACCATGGTTCTGCTTTACGTGTGAGTAGTACAATTATGAGGGGCCAGTGACCTGGATTTAGGACCCATATAGATAATAAGCATCATCCCAGTAATTTAAACGTTGTGAATTGGATTAACCAGTGTTTTTGTCTCACTATCGGTTTTTTAATCATCATTCGTTTTATATCCTAGTCAGTGGATACATTTTGAAGTTTTAATTTTCATTTCGTTGCACCTTGTACCACCAGGGGTCGATGACCGAGCTGTTACGCTCCTTTGGACAACAAACATCATCATTATCGTCTTCATAATAATCACCATCAGCTGGCCTTATGGAGAAGTTCTGCGTAATAGTCGACATCACCAAGTTCGGAGTATAGTCGCAAAAGCATGGACGGAAGTAATAGGCGCATTGACATGTTCACTTTCAAATAAAGCTGTACAAATTGTTCTTCAGGCTTGCCTGCCCCAAGCTGCTCTGCAACAAGCAAAGCAGCTTAGCTTGAGCGCCAGCGAAACAAGAGTGCACGCGTACTGAGCGCGCTAGTCATAGCAAACCAAAACCTGGGTTTCCCTAGGCCTGACAGGTTGCCTGGGACCCGTTCGGACTGCCGGACTTGTGTTCGGCCTTCCCTGACTGTCCAATAACTGGTGAAAATATTTGCAGTAAATTGGAAGATAGTTTGAAAGGACACGGCGTTTCTCATGAAGATATTTACAAAATTACATTTGTAACAGGCCAGGGAAGCAATATTGTTAAGGCCCTCAGCATATACAAGCGTCTTCCATGCATGGCTTATATTATTAATACAGTCTTGAAGCATGTTCTTAACGACTCTTTTTGAAAGAAAGTGTCCCTAATGTGTTAGCTGTTATCCATTCAGTGAAATCTCTGGCTTCGTACTTTAAGAGAAGAGGCCTATGTGGGAGGTTACAACCATCTTTGAAACCGTATGTTTCCACTCGGTGGAACAGTTATTTTGACATGCTGCAATCAGTTCACTCCCAGATAGACGCTGTGAGAACTATTTTAGAGGAGGAGGGTGCCTCGGATAAAACGCTCGGTTATGATCAGAACATTACTGGCCTGCTTATAACATTCTTAAGCCATTTAAGAAACCACAGTTGATCTTGAGGGTGATGAGGAGCCGACTTTATATCTGGTCCTTCCGTGGTTTTTTGCCTTAAAAGCCCATTGTACTGCATAGGATGATAATGAACAGCTAATATTTCATTTCTTTTAAATTTGTATGTAATTCTCTTGATATTTAAATGTAAAAATGTTTTCATACTAAATGAATTTTCAGTACTTAAAGCTGTTGAAACAAACCGGTGGTGTCTTCCTGGAGCAGAAATTTGAAGTCGCTATGTTAAACGAAATTGCAACTTTTTGGTGCCTAAATATTGCACATTAAAGAAACTAAATACAGGAGAACAAATGTCTGTTTTTAGTCAGCTCGACAAATGTGTGCTGAAGGTAAGATTCTGTGGTTATTTCTTCATTATTATTATTATTATTATTATTATTATTATTATTATTATTATTATTATTATTATTATTATTATGTATTATACCTATGCAAATTAGATATTTTTAATACTCTAACATTACCATAAAATATCGATAACTTGGGCGGATATATTTTCAGATCAGATACCCCTTCTTCAAATGAAGAAAATTCAGTGCAACGTAAGAAAGCGAAATTTGACGATTGGGCAGAAAATTCGCCAATGATATTTGATGAGGACAGAAGGTACTTGCAAGAGTGGTTTATTAGTGACGAAAATATACTGCGGTGGTGGAAAAATAATTCGCACAGGCTGCCCCGACTTGCCTGTGTAGCAAAAAAAGCGTGCTTAACATAACCGCTACGAGTGCCTCCAGCGAGAGGGTCTTCAGCTGGTCGAGAAATTTAATCAGCGAAAAACGTTCCCGTCTTGATTCGCAAAGACTTATGACCTCAGTGACACACGCAAACGATAATGTGTCCATGTATTAAAATATTGGTATGCAGTATGCACAGTATGAGGCAACCACAAACTAAGAGAGCAAGTGGTAAAATTACACTTCTAAACTGAATAGTTTTATAATTATTTCTTTTGGTTTTCTGGGGAAGGGGTTTCTAAATTATTAAATGTATTTCAAAAGTGTTACCTACAAAATTAATCTTTTTAAATATATTTATGACCTGTACCTACATTATGTATATCTCTGCTTCTAATTTTCTCGAATAATAATTAATACATTATATTTATGGTCATATTTCCATCAACGGTCATTATGTTTATTTAAATATCGAAATATTCTGTTCAGAGAACCTACTTTTTACTAACTATTTTTGATAGAGAGAAATATTATTTGTTAATTAGTTACATAAGACGTCTAAATTACGAAATAAATTTCAACATAACTTTGTAATGACTAATATAATATTAAATAACCATATAAAATAATATTTGTGTTGACGAATCCTATATAAATTCTGGCATATAACAACCTCTTTCCTGTCTGCATTCACGCGAGTCTCAAATCAGCACAATGAACGAGCAAACATCGATTAACGCAGCAGGAAGAAGAAAGCAAGCAAGCAAGCTAACCTATAGCCTGCCCAAGTTGGGCTGAGCTTGATCTGGCCAGGAGAGCAGCAGCCTGCCTGTACTGTTGTTTACGTGCGGCTAGCTTACTTGCCTGCTCTCCAGGCAAGCATGGGCAAGCTAAATGCGGAGTTTGTACACCTCTACTTTCAAACCATTATGCAAGAGTGGAGTGACCATTGATCGTACCAATCGCTTTTCGCTTTGAGTCGCACAGTGATCAGCCTGAGGAAATATACGCTGAAAAGAAGGCCATTTTACGAACCAACTGTCAAATATTGGAGTGGTACAGTCTTCAAGATATAGCTCCTGTAGAACTCACGATTGGTGTGTGGAGAACGGTGTCGAAACTGTTACACTGTTTTTCGATGAGCCAATGTTTGGACAAAGAGCTGTTCAATTCAACTGCTCTCACTTCCTTAAGATGAACTTTGTTTATTCTGAGTATTGGACTCGTGATTGGTGCGTGGGGATCTGTACCGAAACAGTTACACCGGTTTTGGATGAGCCAGGGAACAGCTCAGTTAAACTGATCTCACTTCCTTGTGATGACCTAGTTTGATTCCGTGGAACCATTTTTCAAGCCTGCAATAATTATGGTTGAAATTACGAATGTCATTAATCTTTTGAAAGTAGATTATAATTCTTAAATTGTCATGCGGCAGGCCTTAAATGATGAAAGTTTAAATAAATATTATAATCAAAAAAATATTGAATATCACTGAAATTTTATCTACGATAATTCGTCGCTATTCGTGCAGAAGTTCATATGTCACAATACTCCTCCCATCCAATATTTTCCTTAAGACTGGTCACGCCTCCCAGCCACATATGGATATTTAATCCGTCAGAACAATGTTCGCTGTCTTCATTTTACTTTACTTACGCACCGCATTCTAGGAATGTATGTTTGCGTGACTTATTTACCCACCCTACAGTATATTTTACTTTAGATTCATTTTCCTTTACACGTTAGGATATGAAAATGAAGAAAACGAACGTTGTTCTGATGGACTGCATATACATATGTGGCTGGGAGGCGTGACCAGTCTTGAGGAAAATAATGGATAGAAAGAGCATTCTGATATATAACCTTTTGTCCGAAAACCGACGAATTGTACCTCACTTCCTTGGTCCCAGAAATGGAACCTGAGGCTGTTATGTTAACATTTAGACAACGTCGATAGGAGACGCTACGTGTAAAGCTATTCATACCATCACGGAGAGGCCATGCACCAAGTCACGAACATTATGATATAACCTTAACGGTTCATGTTTTAAGGAGAAAATAGATGGGCATTTAACACCTGTGTAGTTGCAATGCCGCGAAGGACGGTATTACATGCTGTGGTTAGCGTAAGATATATATTTGTATCAATATCGTCTTCGTAGCACATGTAGCGAGTTAAATGTTAGAGTGCAAAATCATAACACCAGGATATTGAACACGTGCGACTCTCCCGTAAGAAATGCTAGCTTATTCTCTGCCACGTCGTATATTACAGGTTTCGAAACAACCTGCTGCAGAATAACAATAATATTACTGGATTATATGAAATGAGGTCCAGGTCAGACGGCAAGAAGCCGCAAGACGTCGTCATCTTGCCAAATATTAATAGTTCCTTGTGATGTAATGGTTATAGTGTTGCCTTTCTCCATTCAGGTCGAGGGTCACTGTCTTGCAGAAGACTGAGAAATTCACTATGAGAGAAAATGTATTACAAGGGAGAGTGACTTCAAGAACACGTACCTCTCCCGTGTAAAAGCTGCCATCCCCTTGTTGGATCATTTCTCAGAATAAAAAGAGAAGAATCATCTTAAGCATTTGCAAAATTTATATCGGAACTATTCACGTTAATTCTTCTTCATTTCCTTCCTGGCTATTTTACGTTTATTAGAAGCTGGATTGATTTCAGTTTTCAATGGAGAAATATAATCCATACTGTGTAATTCTGTGGTGGTTTGTAGTCTGATGTTTATAAATAAGTTAAGACGAATGAAATACTGAGCCCCCGAGGTATATGAATTAGCCTCCTAGCGAGTTGCCTATGCAGTTCCATGCGTGTAGTCGCGGTCTTGCACTGGGGAGATAGAAGGTTCAAACTCCCTCTGAAGATGGTTTTCCGTTGATTTCCATTTTCACTTCAAGCAAATGCCGGGGCTGTACCTTAATTAAGACCACGGTAGTTTCTTTCCCTGACCTATCCCATTGTCGCTCTAACTCCTGTGAGAGTTGGTACGCTTTAAAGGAAAAAGAAAGTAATTAACTAATTCAGATAGAATTGGAAATCGAACCAGGGGTCCTCTGAACCGAAAATCATTATGCTGACCATTCAGATAAGAATACAAGAAACAGAACGCGTTAATGCTGGCATAATTTTGATTTCTTTTCTCCACTCTTAGACAATATCATGGCTACAATATAGCAGTTCATGGCCGTTAGATTAGATTTCTCCTGTCATTGATCGGAAAGTCAATTTTCAGAATGTTATAATGGATAGCGCTGACTGAAGTAATACATTGTAGAAGGGCAAAGAGAAATTCACTTATTCTCAAAAAAACATTTTCAATTAAACTAGTTCTTTGTTTACTCGTCGCACCGACACAGGTCTTGTGGGTTTATTTTTGAGACGTGAAAGAATGAGAGAAGTCTATGTAGAAATTCTGCATTGCTGTTATTTATGTGATCATATAAAGATATAGCCTTTAGAACAATAGCTCACCGGGCGAGTTGGCCGTGCGGTTAGGGGCACGCAGCTGTGAGCTTGAATCCGGGAGGTAGTGGGTTCTAACCTCACTGTCGGAAGCCCTGAAGTTGGTTTTCCGTGGTTTCCCATTTTCACACCAGGCAAATGCTGGGGCTGTACCTTGGTAGCTTCCTTCCTAGTCCTAGCCCTTTCCTATGCCCTCGTCGCTATAAGACATATCTGTGTCGGTGCGGCGTAAAGCAAGTAGAAAAAAAAGTAGCTCCTATAGTAATCCAGAGAAATAAATGCGAGTAATGTAACCAAACAATTATATTCGACTGTGTTATATTTCAAATAGCACTTTACGAGTCAATAAAGTATGGAAATTCTCTTCACCTCTACTTATTATATTCCCACTCTGAGATGATTTTTTTTAATTTTTTTTTTTTTTTTGCTATTTGCTTTACGTCGCACCGAGACTAATAGGTCTTATGGCGACGATGGGAAAGGAAAGGCCTAGGAATGGGAAGGAAGCGGCCGTGGCCTTAATTAACGTACAGCCCCAGCATTTGCCTGGTGTGAAAATGGGAACCACGGAAAACCATCTTCAGGGCTGCCGACAGTGGGGTTCGAACCCACTGTCTCTTGATTACTGGATACTGGCCGCACTTAAGCGACTGCAGCTATCGAGCTCGGTGAGAGGAAAAAAAAGTAAGGGTTTTTCGATCATTGGCTTCTGAACAGGGCAGCCGTACTTCGAGTCCATCATAACACATGTAGAAACCAAAACATCAATTTTCTTTACCCTCCGTCCAGACAGGGTTGTCTCAAAGATTAGAAGGCCCTGAATGTTGCAGGTCTGTATGCAGATAGCGTCTAACTCGAAAAGGAACATGAGTGCTTAGTGAACGAGAATTCTCATGGTAGTTCCAAATTTGAAATACCAAAAGAAGTCTATTTCCCAATGTCCTAAAGGGGTGTATACTCCGTAATCATTGACATTTTAAGAAAATATACCGTAGCAGTTTGGAATCAACAATTCATCAGGGGGATGGCGTCGGGGGTTTCCAAACTGAATAAAAAGTACTTAAAGACTCGAAGGTATGGAAATGAAGAATTTGCAAGTAGACAATCCCTGATTTGTGACAGAATATTGCAAAAGAAGCCCCTCCCCACAAAAAATCTGGCTGGGCTGAGTGGCTTAGACGGTTAAGACGCTGGCCTTCTAACCCCAACTTGGCAGGTTCGATCCTGGCTCAGTCCGGTGGTATTTGAAGGTACCCAAATACGACAGCCTCGTGTCGGTAGATATACTGGCACGTAAAATAACACTTGCGGGATTAAATTCCGGCACCTCGGCGTCTCCGAAGGCCGTTAAAGTAGTTAGTGGGACGTAAAGCAAATAACATTATTATACAAAAAATCTGAAATTTCAAATAAGTCTTTCCATGATCACACTGATTTACTCAAAAGTCAATGACCCACATCACCCTGCATTATAATATTACCATCAAAACACAATAGCAAAATCCGAAACAGTGCTGGGTTTTGTTTATAGAGAGACCGTATTTTACCACATATTGCACTCACGAGAAAGGAATTCACATACATCTAACATTTTTATTCGGGGAACAAGGCCATGCAGGAGGAAATAAAAGGAAATATTCACTAGAAAGTGTTTATTGGGTTTATGTTAGGAAAATATTTTGGAGCAGTTTGAAATCAAGAATTCACCAAGGGGACAGCGTCAGTGTTCCGAAATGAATTCATAAAAGCTGGATATTGATCAAGCGCGATCCACCCATAGTGAAAGGTAGTTTATTTGCTACCACGTTGTATACAATATGTTTCGTAACAACCTACTTCAAAATAATATTAATATACTACATTATATGAAATGAGGTCCAGGTCTGACGGATTATTACTGTTATTATTATTATTATTATTATTATTATTATTATTATTATTATTAATTTCGACCCATGTAAGGAAATGTTGTGAAGATATGGTTTCATTCTGGAGACTAGTGATAGTGGGCACAATATGGCGATTAACACACCCTCTTAACCAGAAGTTAGCTACGAAGTGGAATAGGTATAAACATGGCGGGTTCAAAACCTCTACTCTTTTAGCAAACCCGAAGAAAGTTTTCTGTCCTACATTTTCCCTATACCAGCCAGATATCGGAGCTGTGCCATAGACTTGTTCATGTTTGGTGCCTTCTTAGTCTTTCATCTTGAATGTGCCGTTTCAGGTGGAATAGCTCCTAAAAGTTATGTTCACCCCACCAATCTTGAATGTTTCCCCGCCAGGGTGATAGTCTTCTTCTGACATCTATATGACATTAAATTTGAGCTGGTACTGGTAACCCCACGAACCTGCTACGCAGGCGTGATGCTCCCACGTGGCACGTCCCAGGTGGCGGATAGGGGGGTACTAACCGGCTTGCCGGCGGACTTGAGGGAAATAAAATACCTCTCGCGGACCAAACACACACCCCCTGTGGGTGGGGGAGGCAGACGAATAATACACCCACGGTATCCCCTGCCTGTCGTGAGAGCCGACTAAAAGGGGCGACCAAGGGATGATTGTATTCGAACCATGCAACTACATGTGATTAGTACCACCACGCGGAGAACACCAAGGGTCGTTTTTACTTGTGCGTAGTACCACGATATTAGGTACGAAATAGGTTTGTGATTAGTAGCACAGAGGAGCACCGCGCGGTCGGCTTTTGCAGTACCTGTGATTAGTACCACCATATGAGCGGGACCATGGGATGATAGCTACCATGGACCTGCCTTACCTGTGATTAGTACCCACTATATGAGGAACACCACGGGATAGGGAGAGGTCCCTCTGGTTAGTACTCTTATGTGATGAACATCATAGGTTTGCGTTGCCTGTGAATTGCGCCGCAGAGTGAGAAAAACATAGGTCTGTATTAATGTCGAATTTCATAAGCTTTGAGTAGTACAATAATGTGTGGAATACCGCAAGTCTCTGCTACCATTGATTAGTGCCGCAACAGGACAGATACCATGGTTCTACATTACTAGCGATACGTATCATTCTGAGGGGCCTTTGACTTGTATTTTGGACCCATTTAGACACCAAGCATCCTCGATTTGCTTTTGGAAGTGGTCCCTTGGTCGGTAATACTATTAACTATGATAGTTTTTGAGTCGGATCCACTGATTGTTTTAAATTCATGTTCATTCATTCATTCATTCATTCATTCATTCATTCATTCATTCATTCATGCGTTCATTCATTCTTCATGACATTTTGGTCAGTGGATAATTTTGAACTTTTACTTTGTCGTTTCATTTCGTACTATTAGGGGCCGATGACCTCGATGTTAGGCCCCTTTAAACAACAAGAATCATCATCATCATCATCGGTACTGGTAACCCATTAGTAGACCTGTAGGGCCTATGTCCTAGTAATAACATTTCCTACATTTTGCTCTTATTAGATGTTCTCGGCAACATTGACGCTCATTAGCATATCATTAATTGGATTTTCGAGCTGTGCGTGCAGTACTAAGCATTCTGCAGTAAAGCCACATTTCAAATGCTTCTATTAGACCTCTCCCAATCCAATGTCACCGAATATCTCGAGAATTTTGTGCAACAGTAAACATAGCATGAAAATTCAAAGAAACACAACGTATTACCTTTAACCTATCAACTGCAACTTTTTCCTGTAAGTAAATTATTTCCAAGGTTTCATAATTCATGTCAAATAATCCCATGGCCTACCAAGCGACCACTGCTCAACCCGAAGTCCTGCATATTACGAAGTGTCGTGTGGTCAGCACGACGAATCCTCTCGGCCGTTATTCTTGGCTTTCTAGAGTGGCGCCGCTATTTCACTGACAGATAGGTCCTCAACGGTAATCACGTAGGCTGAATGCACCTCGAAATAACCCTCAGATCCAGATAAAAGTCCCTTCCCTGGCCAGGAATCGAAACTGAGGCCTCTGGGAAGGATGCAGGCACGCCACCCCTAAGCCACGGGATCGGTATTTAAACCATCCAGGAACAGGGGGAATGCATTAAGTGAACAACTCTATCGTGAGTCCCACAGCAACAGGAAACCACTCGTGGAAACCAAATGCCGTTGCGTATCATCCATAGATTATAATTCAAAATAATATTCTGCATTTACAGATTGTATATATAATAATATAACTTTCAGCTTCGTACGAATGCTGAAATAAAGGAATCTTGAACACCGTTGTTCTTTCTATAAGTAAGATTTCACAACTGTAATATGTCTTTAACAATTTCTACAATTACTGCATCTATAGGCTTTAGTAAGTGCTGGACAAAAAGGATATAATAAAATGGCACTGCCAACCGAAGAACTGCTTCAAAACTTACGACCGAGCTCGATAGCTGCAGTCGCTTAAGTGCGGCCAGTATCCAGTATTCGGGAGGTAGTAGGTTCCAACCCCACTATCGGCAGCCCTGAAAATGGTTTTCCGTAGTTTCCCATTTTCACACCAGGCAAATGCTGGGGCTGTACCTTAATTAAGGCCACGGCCGCTTCCTTCCCACTCCTAGCCATTTCCTGTCCCATCGTCGCCATAAGATCTATCTGTGTCGGTGCGACGTAAAGCAACTAGCCAAAAAAAAAAAAAAACTTACGCTGCAAGTGTGTTTGTGGTGACTGTTGTTTTAAGAGGAAGCACAGCTGGGCAATCAATACCAATCAGAGGGAAAAATGGAAGGGAGCCGGCACTTCGAAAACTGAAGGTATCGGCCAAGGAAAGACAAAGGCGACTAAGGGCGAGAAAATGGAAGGCTCCCTAGGCCTCGGAAACATAATAACGTTGGGGTTGGAAAGGAACAAGAGTAGACCAAGTGAGGTCAGATAGAACAGCTGAAAATGAGGAGTTTGGCACCACTAAGTGGAAGCGATGCCAGAACTCAGCTAAGGGCCACGTGGTCGCCAACTCACGTTCGCAAGTCCAGAGCCTCTGACGCTCCTTTCAGTCGCCTCTTACGACAGGCAGTGGATAATTTTTTGTTTAGAATTTGCTTTACGTCGCATCGAGACAGACGGCGAAGGGATAGAAAAGGCCTAGGAGTAGGAAAGAAGTGGCCGTGGCCTTAAGTAAGGTACAACCCAGAGAATTTTCCTGGTGTGAAAATGGGAAACCACGGAAAACCATCTTCAAGACTGCAGATAGTGCGGTTCGAACGTACTATCTCCCAAATGCAAGTTGATAGCTACGTGATCCCAACCGCACAGCCACTTGCTCGGAAGGCTTACATGCAGGGGATGCCATGAATCTTATTTTACCACAAATGTAATCCCCAAATGGGCATCATATCAGTCAACAGGTCAATGGAAGTTGAACGATAAAACCAAAGTCATTAAACTAAATGTAAGCAATGTTAGACTCAGTTGAAGCACCATGGTTGTCCACATGTTGGTCCAGACTTACGAAACAAGGAAATCCATATGGGAGGCAGAAATATTTGGCAAGTTGCAAGCAGATGCTGTGGAGCGCCGAGCTGTGACAGTATCTGGACCAGTCACGAGCACGCTTCATCACGACAGTAATTGTCAAACTCATCCGCTAGGCGTTGTCCCGCGACCCCCGGCCGGAGGTCCTGTCCCCTCCGCATGTAAAACTATTTAAATTACTGTGCTTTATTGCGTCCTTCCCTTCCACAGCCATTGATCTCGCCGATATCATCCAAGTTCCCGAACCTATACCAGGTATCCAGTAACTCACCATTTAGGAATTAGCACAGCCCATGTTATCGGTGGGATGGGTCAAAGGTGGAGAGAGAAAGCCGCCTAAGCGGCGCAGTGGTTAAGCGATTGCCTCCTGTACCCAGGCGGTCAGAGTTTAACTCAACGGAGTTCGAATAATACAGTTTATTCCTAAGCTCTCCCTGTTAGAGTACCAGCCACTGAATCCTAAGGTCACAAAGTCTAACTAGAGAGATTTTGAAATTATTTGCAGTATCTGAAGCCATCTCTTTTCAGTTTCGATTCAGTATGTTTATAACTGCTGGTTTCTTCAGTCTGGTGAAGCGAATTTTGATTACATAAATGTATATACTATCTGAAAAAGGAATACTTCAGCTCAACACGGGGAAAACAGGTCAATATTCATTCGATTGTTATATATGCTACAAACGTTGTTGACAAATGCTGCACATACCCCAGGATTGGCATGCTTAAGAGCAATCAGAAGCAACTTCAGTAATGTCAAAATTCTAATTATAACATTTAAAAATAAAATGTTCAAAATTTCCCGCCTTTTTAACAATATATCACGGTTTCCTTCATAACTCTCTTACTGATTCACCGATAATTATGATTTTTTCAGAGTTTCCTCCCATAATGTTGTACTACAATCTGTGCCTCATTCAGATCAATAGAATTTAAATTCGATTTTATATAACATTTTTATTTAAAAAGCTATTAATATTTTCTGGTGCTCGGAATAAAAACGCGACAAAAAATCCAAATCAGAGTCTATTTTAATAATTGGGGTTCACTTTGTAGCTGGAGTTTTGATACACACTTTACAAAAGGAAAAGTACGAAAATTCTTATAAACTTGGAATTTATAAGGGAAACAGTGATATATTGTTAAAAAGGAGGGAAATTTTGAATATTTTATTTTAAAATATTAAAATTGTAAAAATTCTGACATAATTGACGTTGCTTCTGGTTGCCAGGAAGCATGCCAGTACTGGGATATGTGCAGCAATTGTCAACAACAATTGTAGCATATTTAACAATCGAATGAATATTAACCTATTTTTTTCCTTTGTTAAGCTGGGTCCCTTCCCCCCCCTTAATTAAAATAGAATGGTATGTTTCGTTCTCGAAAGGACATCATCAGATTCTATCATATCACAAACGAAAATATTTAGAAATATATATACGTATATGCATTCTACGCTAGAGTGGAGAGCAGTGAGGACTTCATTAAGATAAGTTCCAAAATTCAAGTTTTAAAAAATGTAAATAGAAATAAACATAATGTTTATACATTTCTAAATTTTAGATGAAAATCTTCCAGGATATGTACAGTTATTGGGTTCTTCTTCCGGGTTGAACAGTGTTGTTGTTTTCCGAGCGTTCCGTACATTTCGCCGACGTTTCGAATACTTTGCAGTATTCTTTGTCAAGGCGACTGAAATACACCTACTCGATCCGAGGTAATCAGACTCCCAGACTCTAATCGACTAGAACTTCATATTTATAAATAGATTTGAGTGTGTGATTTGATAGAACCTGGTGTTGTTTCAAGAACTTGTTCCTTCTTGAGGTATAATTCTGTTCCCATATGTTTCCTGCTTCAGATAGGATATAAATGTACTCATTTTAAAATAGTGTCGGCAGACTGAAGAATCAAGCCGAATAGTTATAAAAAAAATATGAAATGGCACATATTAATTTTTAATGGAAGCTGGCAACTTTCCCACCAACGAGATTGAAAATCATAAAACCCAGTATTAAATTTGTGTAAGCCGGGCTGAGTGGCTCAGACGGTTAAGACGCTGGCCTTCTGCCCCAACTTGGCAGGTTCGATCCTGGCTCAGTCCGGTGGTATTTGAAGGTGCTCAAATACGTCAGCCTCGTGTCGGTAGATTTACTGGCACGTAAAAGAACTCCTGCGGGACTAAATTCCGGCACCTCGGCGTCTCCGAAAACCGAAAAAGTAGTTAGTGAGACGTAAAACAAATAGCATTATTATTAAATTTGTGTAATATTTTGAATAGTACAGGCGCTTAAGGGGCTCCGGTGTGGTGGAAAATAATGAAATTTATCATTTTAGTTTTTTGCTGATTATTGATCTTTGGAATGTCCTCTTTAATTTGATGTATAATACATACGTTTTTTAACCTAGAAATGCTTTAAAGAAACGATTTAAGAGGAAGCAGTGTGAGCGTGGCAGTCTTCTAAGCGTTGCGTCAACTGGTTCTGCACCGAACCACGGACTCTGTCCCAAAGGAACTGACACATGATGCAATCACAACAAAGCACAAGCAGCTGCGAAACACAAGAATGGTTTACAATACGCTGGCATAGAGGAACTTAAGCCTATTATCTGAGACCTATCTGATGTAAAGTTACTGAAAAAGTGTTTATGTCGTCGTACCCAAAATTAGAATTACTGCATCAACAGTGTTATTTGGTCAAGAATTCCAAAAACAGTTTTTGTAGCAATTAATGCTCTTCACTTTTGTGTTTACGATGCTGTAATGATTTTAACAATAGAAACTTGTCGAACTGTGAGGCATTGAAGAAACTTAGTGTTGGTATCACGCCGTACGAGCCATGTACAAGCTTGACAAACAAGAATATAAAGCATTGAGGGTAGTGGAAAATGAGGCACGAGGGAAGAGAAGAAAGCTGAGCAGAAGGCTGCAAGAAACCTATCAGGATGATCCAGATTACCCAAGTTATTGTTATGGAATGCACTGAAACTTTGACAGCATTTCCCCGTAGGTTTACTTTTTGAAAGATTTAGTGTACCTTTTCTTGAAAACTACCTGCATGAACTTCCTGAAACTTTTACAGCCTTGAAAGTACGTTATTATGAGTATTTTGACACAGGGATATTTTATTTTCCCTCACAGTGTGTGAATTATTGACTTGCAAAAGTTGGAGTATCATTAAAAAAATTCTGCCGATCAAAACAGTACATTTGGAAATCCCTGTGTTAAAGTATTAGCAACCATCATAGGTTCACTTTTTTGAGACATGTACCTTAATTAGTCGTTGAGAAAAGGTGCAATGAATTTTGTAAAATATGCATGGGAAACATACACCCTACCGGAGTCGCTTAACATGTGGAAGAAAGTCGCTTGATGAGAAGAAGTGTTCTGAAAGAACTTCCACGAGCATCATCTCCCGAAGATGTGGAACGAATCGGGGAATTTGCGCATGATGATTTTCGAAGGACGATCAACGACATTGCAGGCATTCCAACATGGATATGTTTTTGGGCTTGGTCTGCCTGGAAATAGCGTCATCAGCTTTGCGTGGACAGTAAACCGACGCTGTGGTAACCATGACAACCAGCGTTCGCCATCTTCCTATGCTAACATTTTTTCATCTTCCTCACGTTATTACCGGGTACCAGGACACCGCCTTCTATATACAGTAGGTACAAATGGCGCCGTGTTTTAAACCAGTTGTCACTATCTTTGGCTGGCGTTTCGTCTAGGTAACAGCGAAGCCCCTTACACATAGTTTTGTCACCGAAGGCAGCAGAATTGTTCTCATAATACGTATCTTGTGAATATATTTGTCCATAAAACTGTGTACTAAATCAGCGACCATTTTGTTGGACGTAGATCATGATAGGTGGCCATGACATCGGAATGTTGTATGCTGAATCAGCTGTCATATTGTTGGGCGTAGATCATCCTCTCCCTTGTGGGTGGAGTCCAGGGATTCATTATCTGTACTACGTGCATGTCATAAGAGACTACTGAGAGAGGAACAACCAAAGAATCTGTACTCGGTCTCTCTTCTTCTAAGCCCAAAAAAATATCCAAAATTCTAAACTTGCCCGTGTAGCGGAGAAAATCGAGTATATCTTTTTTGGTGTTTCGCAAGGGTTAGTGCAGACAATCCTAATGTCGGCATTGAAAAAGAGAAGTGTCGTTTCCAAGATTGCCACTCCCTATTGTTGAACCCTCTGACGCATCTTCCGGAATTTCTTGGAGATAGAACATCCACGGTACGACTTCACAGCATAAATGATCAGTAGTTGTTTTTAAGTACATTGTATATACGAGGACTGTTAATGAAATAGTGGCAGTATTGACATAACGCATTATTTAATAAACTAACGAGTACATTCCTTCAATGTAGTCAGCCGCAAAGTCTGTTACCTTTTGTTAAGTGTCGGAAAGCCGTTGGGGACCGTTGGCAGGGCGTTCTCTGTTGATGTCAGAGACGGAGCGCCCTACTACGTGGAGTACAGATGCCTCGTCAGGAAATCGGAAGTGTTCCTTCAACTTCGGAAACAGATCGAAGTCACAAGGACTCATGTCTGGCGAGTGCGGAGGACGTTTCAAGAACACCCAATACCACTGTTGCAGTAAGAACTTGACAATGTTTGCTACATGACAACGTCCGTTGTCGTGCAGCAAGTTAGGGTGATAGTCTTGCAAAAAACGTGGAAATTTGCGCTGCATACCCGGACGCAGATATCTCCCTAGAAATCAGCAATAGTAATCACTGTTCACGGTTTGTCCTCAGGCGCACCATGCGTAAGAATGACACCCTCACAGTCGTATGCCATAATCAGCATAAGCTTCACCCCACTGTTGAAATTTCTGCGGACGTGGCAAAACTGCGTGACGCTATTCACTCGAATGACGCTATAATTGAAGCTCGTAGGCACGTGCTCAGATCTCATCAATGGCGACAATACGCTACGCTATCTGTTCTGGTGGATGCCAGCCAGTGCATTCCAGTCCCACTTCTGTACGTTGGTGAGTTGATATGTAACACAATTCGACGCAGTTTTCGTCAGACTTGCCACACCGTTTCATGACTGATACCAACCTCTACGGATAAATTACTGATAATGCCCGATTTCGTGCGACTGTTTTGACTAATACTTCATTTAGAGAATTCGTATATCTACTGCGTCATCCTTGAATCCGGTGCCAGAGAGGTACTCCATACCAAATGTAATATTGTGAAATTTTGTAAATAAAACGTAATAACGGTAACTGTGTGATGGGTTAAATGTTGCTCCAATTAACTGCAATTGACTTTGGAGTGCCGTAACCTGAAAGCAGCTTTTATCCATCCTCCTGTGCCATCCACAGTCTTTGAGCCATCAGTCCACCACACTATATCTTCTTTTTTAGTATTCCACTTGTTGATATCCCAGTCTTCCTTTTTATTACCTGGGTCTCAAACGGTTTTTCATAGTTGTTATTACTCCGTTAATTTTACAGTGTCCTAGATTGGGTCTTTGTGCATTCCAGCACTCTGATTGTGCCAATCGGTATGAACTCATTCTAGCCTGTCCTTTTATGAAATTGCATAGTGATGGGAGGTCTAGTAAAGTATTCAAGGCTTCTGTTGACGTAGTTCTCATAGCCCCAGCTATGGCTATGCATGCCATTCTCTGTAGGCTGTCCAATCTACTGCTGACTTTTCCCTGACTTACTTTCTTCCACCAGATGATTGCAGCATAGGTCATCAACGGTGGATTCCAGGTTAGATTTTTATCTAACACTTCACGTAGGTGCAGTGCCTGTTCTTCCATATATATCTTGCCCAAAGAGCTTCAGAGATCTCTTTCCCTCTAATTTTCTTCTTCTTGTAAAAGGGACCAGAGTTATCTTGTTCGGGTTGACTGCTAGTTGTTCCTCCCGACACCACTTCTCCACAAAGTTCAGTGATCTTTGGATGAGGTCCTGGATAACACTCATCACCTTACCTCGTGAGTCCCTGTTATAAGTACACCTACGTGAGGAACACCATGGGTTAGCATTGCCTGTGAGTGGCGCCATTATGTGAGAAACACCATAGGTCTACGTTACTCATGATTAGTACTGATACATGACAAATGCCATGGTTCTCACTTTCCTAGCGAAAAGTACCATTATGAGGGACCATTGAACTGGATATGGGACCCCTTTAGGCAACAAGCATCATCGATTCAGGATTGTGCTTTGCAAGCAGCTCCTCGGCCAGTATATACATTTATTTTAAGGTAATTTGTGAGACGTTGGGGCATTGCGGGTCGTATCCACTGATTGTTTTAAGTTCATGGTCATTATTCATCGTCTCTTTTTTTCGAATTCTATACAACAGATTCGTTTTGGAATTATTTTCATCTTTCTATATTGCGAGTTGGATCCGATGATAATTTTAAATTCATATTCATCTATTCATTCTACATCATCACGTTTTGAATTCTGGTCACTGGATGAGTTTTGGACTTTTAAATTGTCCTTACATTTCGTTCCGATAGGGGCCGATGTCCTAGATGTTAGGCCCCTTTAAACAACAAGTATTATCATTATGAATTTTTATGATTGTGTTTCACATATGTCTTTTATGGCGAGACCTAGAGTTTATAGTGTACTGTTTCCTCTGGTAAGGGTTAGAGCAACTTTGTTGCTTTCATTGTATGTCCCATTCTTATCCATGGCTATGACATTATGAAAGTGACTGAGCTTTGAGCGATGCTAGAAATGCCATTCCTTATGCAGCCAGTCCCTGCTATGAATTGTGTGAAAATGTTACTCATAGGGTCGATTGGTTCATGATTTTCAGTGGGCTTGGCGGACGGCTATGTAATAGCAACTTCTGGCTCGGCGAGGAAAGCAACGGGAAACTACAATACTCCTCATTTACCCAGTACGCTTCTTCAGTGATGCTTAGGCCATCTACGACAGCTAATGGTAGAGCTGTTGTGGATCCAATCAGCCTTCGGGCTGAGGACTGAACATGCGTACTGGTTAGGGAAATATGTTGAGGTTAGTGTCAATGGATTAATCATTAGTAATTTGTTATTAGGAATTTGTAATTGATTGTGCTCTGAGTTTTGCTGCAGCGTGGTGAGTTGTATTTATCAGCTGTTGTTAGGCTTTCGAAGAAGACACTGTACCGAGACACAGTATGGATTCGCTGAACTTTCGTGCCCCCTGAGGTGGTCAGGGCATGCCGTGATCACACTCCTCTATGGTTATATATCGTTAAGACAAGAAATGGAATAAAACGCATGCTAGTCCCTTGTTAAAAATGACCACCCTGCCCGATCTCTACAGGAAATGAAATAACGTTAAATCAGCCATGAAAGAAATAAAGGAGAGGTAATGGAGGATGTAACATAAATAGAAGAAATTCGCAATTACATTACGTAAGCCAGCAAGACTGCCTTCTCCAAACAATTAGCGGTCACTATCGTGCAGGGTGGGCACAGACAAATGACTGACACACAGCGTTGCGTGAAGCGGCTGTTATTTAGGTTACACACTGCCCTTGTCGATGTAAAAGCGAGCAAGGAAACGAAAGCATAATCTCGAACACCTGGTTGTCTATTGTGCAACATGAGAACCCGTTGTAAGTTGGCTCGCAGTAGCACACTGAGATCATAAATCCATCAACAATGATAATTTATATCCCAAAGAGCATTCATACGATCATAATGACAGTAAAAAGACAGCTCTGGGGAGTTAAAAAAGTGAACTAGCTTAGCAAGAAAGTTTTAAAGTCTAACATATCATATTTGTTGCTCTTTAACTTCGAGAAAGTTCTTTCATACAGAGTATTACCCTGACGTTTGTGATAAATATAGGAACGGTTGTAATCAAAATGCTTTACATATTAGAACAAAAACAAACCTGAAAGGGCTTCCTTTCTGTCCGAAAGACGGTACTTCTTAATAGAGCAGGTTTTAGAAGGTTGTCTCTTTGGTTACATTTTCGGACGGGAAGGTGATGGTATCCTATGATTTTTTCCCTTTTTTTTTACAATTTTTATTTACGTCAAACCGTCACAGAGATGTCTTTTGGTGACGATAGGATATGAAAGGGATAAGAGTTGGAAGGAAGCGGTTGTGTCTGGTATGAAAATGGTAAACCACGGAAAACCATCTTCAGGGCTACCGACAGTGGAGTTCGAACCCACCATCCCGCGAATGCAAGCTGATAGCTACGTGCGTTTAGTATTGTTTTAGATGATGATGATGATGATGATGATGATGATGATGCTTGTTGTTTAAAGGGGCCTAACATCGAGGAGGTCATCGGCCCCTAATGGTACGAAATGAGATAAAATGGAATGACAAATTAAAAGCCCTTAATTCTCCACTGACCAGAATTCAAAACATGAGGACGAAGAATGAATGGATGGAGATGAATTTAAAACAATCAGTGGATGCCAGCCGCAATACCTTACATTCATAGAAACAGACGGAAAAGCAATAGGATTACTGACCAAGGGACTGCTGCTAGAGCATAATTCTGAATTGAGGCTGCTTGCAGTCTAAAGGGGGTCCAAAATCCAAGTTATCGGCCCCTCATAACGGTACTTATCGCTAGGAAAGTAGAACCATGGTATTTGTCATGTTGCGGTACTAATCAAAAGTATCAGAGACTCGCGGTATTCCACACATTATGGTACTACTCACAGGTTATGAAGTTCGACATAGAATACAGACCTATGGTTTTTCTCACATTGCGGCGCCATTTACAGGCAACGCAACCCTATGGTGTTCAACACATAAGAGTACTAACCACAGGGACCTTCCCCTATCCCGTAGTGTTCCTCATATAGTGGGTACTAATCATAGGCAAGGCAGAACCATGGTAGCTATCATCCCATGGTCCTGCTCATATGGTGGTACTAATCACAGGTACTGCAAAAGCCGACCGCGCGGTGCTCCTGTGTGCTACTAATCACAAACCTATCTCGTACCTAATATAGTGGTACTACGCGGAAGTAAAAGCGACCGTTCTCCGCGCGGTGCTACTAATCACAAGTAGTTTCATAGTTCTAATACAATCATACCTAGGCCGCCTCTTTTAGTCGCCTCTCACGACAGGCAGGGGATACCGTGGGTGTATTATTCGTCTGCCTCCCCCACCCACAGGGGGTAGTGTGTTTGGTCCGCGAGGGGTATTTATTTCCCTCAAGTCAGCCGGCAAGCCGGTTAGGACCCCTCTATCGGCCACCTGGGACGCGCCACGTGGGAGTATCACCTCTCCACCTTCGTGGAGTATTGTTTTAATGTCGTTAATAACGCATTAAAAGAATTAGGCCTACTGAGTAGAAATTATAGGAGTTATCATCAATCCATTTTCTCATTGACAACTCTATAATACTTGCTCGAACGGTCGAGTTTAGAATACTGCTGTGAGGTTTGGGCTAAATGGCAGAATTACTTAGACTTAGAGTACTTATCACCGCAGTACCCTCGTCTCCACTTTCCTGCGATTAATTATCTCTCTTGTGTTATTTTGGATACTACGATATCCCACTGTCTAGCATTAGTTATATCGTGGTATTAGTTACAAAGGATGAGAGGTTTTTTATACAGGCAGTTTCTCCAATAAGATTTCATACAAACATGTGACCTTGCCGCGGTGAGGAGGCTTGCGTGTCCCAATGATGCAGATAGCCAAGCCGTAGGTGCAACCATATCGGATGGGTATCTGTTGAGAGACCAGACTAACGAATGGTTCATCGAAAGGGGGGTAGCAGCCTTTCGGTAGTTGCAAGGGCGGCAGTCTAGATGATTGACTGATACGGCCTTGTCAACATGGCTTAGCTGTGTTGATACTGCTACACGGCTGAAAGCAACAGGAAACTACAGCCGTAACTACCTCCCGAGGACATGCAGTTCTCTCTGTATGAATGATGTTCTGATGATGGCTTCCTCCCGGGTAAAATATTCCGGAGGTAAACTAGTTCCCCATTCGGATCTCCGGGTGGGGACTACACGAGAGGGGGCGATCATCAGGAAGATGGATACTGACATTCTGCGAGTCGGAGCGTGGAATGTTAGACGTTTGAATCGTTGTGGTAGGTTAGAGAATCTGAAAAGGGAGATGGATAGGCTAAAGTTAGATGTAGTTGGTATAAGTACGTTGGCAGGAAGAACAAGATTTTTGGTCAGGCGACTACCGAATTATCAACACAAAATCAAACAGGGGAAATACATGAGTTGGTTTAATAATGAATAAGAAAACAGGGCAGCGGGTAAGCTACTACAACCAGCATAGTGAAAGAATTATTGTCGTCAAGATAGACACCAAACCAATGCCCACCACAATAGTGCAGGTCTATATACCTACCAGTTCAGCGGATGAAGAAGAAATCGAAAGAATATATGAGGAGATAGAAGATTTAATACAATATGTAAAAGGTGATGAGAATCTAATTGTGATGGGAGACTGGAATGCAGTGGTAGGCCAAGGAAGAGAAGGTAGTACAGTAGGAGAATTTGGATTGGGACAAAGGAACGAAAGAGGAAGTCGGCTGGTTGAATTCTGCACTGATCATAATTTAGTCCTTGCCAATACTTGGTTCAAACACCACAAACGACGGCTGTATACGTGAACGAGACCTGGAGACACTGGAAGGTATCAAATAGACTTCATTATGATTAGGCAGAGATTCAGAAACCAGGTGTTGGATTGCAAAACTTTCCCAGGAGCAGACGTGGACTCTGACCACAACCTGTTGGTCATGAAATGCCATCTGAAGTTGAACAAATTGAAGAAAGGAAAGAATGCAAAAAGATGGGATCTAGACAAGTTGAAAGAAAAGAGTGTGAGGGATTGTTTCAAGGAACATGTTGCACAAGGACTAAATGAAAAGGTCCCCCTGTGGGTTGGGGCGGTAGAATAACACCCACGGTATCCCCTACCTGTCGTAAGAGGCGACTAAAAGGGACCTCGGGGGCTCTGAACTTTGCACGAACACGTAGCTTCTTGTCACAGGATGTCAGACAGTTGCCAATCGAAATTGTGTGGGATATGGTGAAACGACGGGTACGCTGTGACACAATGCCAACCACCAAAGATGAACTGTGGAACCAGGTGAATGCAACATGGATGACTATACCCCACGACGCCATTCACGCCTTACACGCCATCAAGCGGAACAAGTTATCAGTGCTTATGGCGCACCCAGTGCCTACTAGACAACAGAACACATGCTGAACCTAGGTGACTGAAATGCTAATCGTTTCTTCAGAACATACTAATGAACATCTCGTGTGAATATGAACTTCCTATCTCCAGTCTTTCAGTGATCTGATACAAGTGTGCGCCCGGCTTTAGAAGTCAGTTGCTCTCGGTTCTGCCCGCGCTCATGCCGTTCTAAGGGTTAAAATTATCACTTGCGAATATTTATTGCCTTTTATTACTGGTACAGGTTCAAAGATATCATCATAGTCATCCTCCGAAACACTCTTTGAAATGTAAAATCGGATGCGTGATCACCATGATCTTACATTATAGTCAATGTCCCCATTGCCTGTAGCGAGTTCTTCGACCAGAACAAAATCATTAAACTGCCCATGCACCTGAGAAATGCTCATCTTCTAAAGTTCAACGAACACTAATTTAGCACACGGCTGTGCGGTGGCACTTTAGTAGCCTCACACATTGAACAGCACCAGGAAAATTCAATTCGTTTACTGACTGATGCCAAATTCAGTCTTTTTTGAGATATTAATAGAAATCCAAAGAAATAACTGGAAAGAACTTCACTTTCGTTCCTAGAAAACACTGTTAGGCATTTGAAGCATTTTCACTTCCCTTCCAGACAAAAAAATAAAATCTTCCAATTAATATTTTTTGGCTATTTTTGGGTCATCATAGCAACTTTATCAGCGACCATAGCCTAACCGTTGGCAAGAGTGTTAAATAAATAAATAAATAAATAAATAAATAAATAAATAAATAAATAAATAAATAAATAAATAAATAAATAAATGTTCATCCTTAGCGTTTGAGACTGACTTCTTCGACATAAAATAAAGATTCCTTGATTTACGTCTGGATTTTCCTCCAGCGGTGCTTCCTGGGACAGTACAGAATAAACCATAATTATTATCGACAACATATTGATGGTTCTACTTTCCGACAATTTACAACATCACTCGCGTATCGTGTGATTTGATGACTATCAATACTACCGCCCTTCTGGAGGGATAAACTTGCCATATGTTCGCTGGGATCGTGACGAGGCTTATTGTTGGTTTCCGTCGAAAGGGCATGTGATCCTTCGCAAGGTGGGTTTTTCTCCTTGGTGTAGTTGACCTATTTGTTCAAACACTTTTTTAGGTGGTACGCGTTCGAAAGAATGCAATGGGCTCCTAATGCAAGTAAAATTCTTTGTACATCATTTTCAGGTGACTTTTGTATATTCTTTATCTGGAATTGTTGGTTAGTATTTAAATGAAGGGGTGCCTGATGAACCCTGTAGGTATGGTTTCGAACTTGTTACTAATTTATTCTCTTCGTTCCGATCCTCTTCCTTTAGAGTTCAACTTTAAAGTATCGGAATAGGCCCTCTTTAAAGGATATCGTAAGTATAAGATGGCTACTTATTTATTTGCTGGTCGGTATTGTGTTTCGAGCATAACATACTGTGTGTTTGTCGCACCGACACAGATAGATTTCATGGCAACAATGTGGTAGGAAAGAGATAGGAATGGGAAGGAAGCGACTGTGGTCTCAATTAATGTACAGCCCCAACATTTGCCTGATTTGAAAATGGAAACCACGGAAAACCATCTTCATGGCCGAAAACAGTGGGGTTCGAACAAACTACTTCCGGAATGGTAGCTGATAGCTACGTGGCCCAAACTGCGCGGCAACTTTTTCGGTGAATCCGTGATTCTAGAAGCAAATACCTAACAAAAATATTCATCAATTTAAGGAATAATAATAATAATAATAATAATAATAATAATAATAATAATAATAATAATAATAATAATAATAATAATAATAATCGTATGGCCTCAGCTACCGTGTGCAGACATTTCGATTTAAGGAAAGAAGTAGTTTTTATTTCCTGTTTTAAAATGAGAACTGAAATATCTCAATACTTTGTAGTTTTATTTTTCCCACTACTCTTAATGACACACTGAATTTTCGTGAACGTTGAGGTAGAAAAGCGATAGGGCAGGAAAGGTAGTGCCTGCGGACTTAATTGAAGTAGCGCCCCAGACATGTCATGTTGTAAAAAGAAGGAAACCATACACATCCGTTTCTAGGGGTGCTGATAGTAGAGTTTGAGGCTTAAAACTGTACTCCTTTTACCGAGTAAACAACTGATACATCTATTTATAATCATTATGTGGATCCTTTATAATTGGCTTTACGCCGCAGCGGGACAGATAGTTATTATGGCGGCGATGGCATGGGAAAGTGCTTGGAGTGAGAAGAATGCAGCCGTGGCCGTGCAACCTGGTGCAAACATGTGGAAATGTTATGAAAAGGATTATATTTAAAGCATTTTAGAATGATGTACTGGCATTATATTACTTTCAGGAAGTCGATGGAGTTGTTACAAGCATGTACATCCAGCATGCTGTTAGAGGTAGCCATCAACTAGCTACAGCTGATGTTGGAACAGCGATTTGAGTTACGCCTTTCATTCTCCCTACTTTATGAGCCGACTAGCAGTGCACAGACTTGCAGCCAAGTTAAAATATGTGTACATCTCAAAAGCACATAGATAGTTTCCTTTGTTAGTGAGTTAGCACTGTAATACTAAAAAACAGAGTAAGAAAATTGTATATATACTATGACGTAATTAACTCCTTCGTGTACTCAAAGGAGTACACACTCGGTGGGTGGGAAGGCAGACTTAGAATAAACCCACAGTATTCCCTGCCTGTTGTAGGAGGCGACTAAAAGGGACGACCAAGGGATGATCGAATTAGAACCACGAGACTACTTGTAATTACTACCATCACGCAGGGAACACCATGCGTCGCTTTTACATGCGCGTAGTACCACTATGTTAGGTACACAATAGGTTTGTGATTAGTAGCGACAGTGTGTGAATCAGGGTGAGTTTTACAGTACCTGTGATTAGTACCACTATATGAGCGACACCGTGGTTCTGCCTTGCCTATGATTAGTACACACTATGTGAGGAACACCATAGGTTTGGGTTGCCTCTAAATGGCGCCGTAATGTGAGAAACACCATAGGCCTGTGTTACATGTGCGCATGACGCTACCTGTGAGTGGTACCATAATGTGTGGAATACCGCGAGTCTACGCTACTTTTGATTAGTACCGCACCATGACAAATACTATAGTTCTTCTTTCCTGGCGATAAGTACCATTGTGAGGGGCCGATGATCTGGGTTTTTGACCCGTTATGACAGCAAACATAATCGATTCAGTGTTGTGCTTTAGAAGCAGTCCCTTGGTTAGTAATACTATTTTTTTCCGCTAGTTTCTGGAAATGTAGCGCATTGGGGGTCGGATCCACGGATTGTTTTAAATTCATATCCATACATTCATTCTTCGTCCTCAAGTGGTCAGTGGAGGATTTTGGACTTTTAAATTGTCATTACATTTCGTACTATTAGGGCCGATGACCTAGATGTAAGGCCCCTTTAAACAACAAGCATCATCATCATCATTATCATCAAAAGAGTATGGAAAACGACACTTAACCGTACTGTTATTACTTTGCAAACTATTTTATTAGAAATACCGAATAATGTCTGAGTGGTTGAACTCCGCTTCACAGTAATTAGAACACGGACAGTCAGAATATGCAATTGTACAAATAATTTCATCTATTAAAAGCAATATTTTATTGATATAACTTAAGATTTTAAAAATAATGTACACAAGGTGAATCCTGTACATGCACTTGGAACACAGGGGATAACAAATAATATTAGTGTAGTAATAAAAATAACAAGAGTAACAATAAAAAATGTAAAGAAAATACATGAAAATATAGAAATGATTTCGTCTATGGCCTTTATTTGAATGATCTACGCCTGGGGATGAACCGACACAAGCATTGTTCACCATCTCGACTAATGTTCCATCCTTACACCACGGAGGACAAAGTTCTGCTGGCTGTAAACCAGTTCAAATGTAAGACATACGTTGACAGCACAACGTAGAGATAAGATGATACACCCTATTTCCACCGAAATTTCGTTTTCGAAAATTTCCTGGCTGCATTCTTATTCCAGGGAGATCTTCAATTGCTTACCGCCTGACTGCAGCACTGTTGTTCCGTACCCCCACCTACAGCAAAAATGGTGTCTCTGTATTCCGAGCTCAAGTAATCTGCCGCTATCAGCATGTTGACTAACGGATAGGTCAATACATTTCCGACAGATAAATATCGCATTTTTCGTATTACTTTCATTACTCTAGGTTCATGGGTGCGACTCTGGTAGCGTAATGTATTGTGAACTACTTCAAATAACATTAATGTTGATATTTTATTAGAACATAACTCCAAGTAGACCACACTTCTTATTTACCTTTCTTAGCAATACACGCACAACAAAGAAAATAAGAAGGCAGTGCATGAGTCAAACATGGATGACTTGGGTGACCACGTATCCGAATTATTCGTAATTAAATATTTAAATTTATGAAATAAAATATTGTACACTATGGCCACTATTGTACGCTACTCGTTTCAAAATTCCGTCCGAGCCTGCGCAAAATATCGCTATTGACAAAAAAAGTACACTATTCAAAAAGTAAATCGCAACCCCATGAAGGGGCAGGATTGCAAAGTTGCGACAGAGCATAGAATACGGAGGTTGGACAAGAGAAAGTAAGCTTGTACTCTTACGTCATAGTTTATATCATGATAATATGTGCAGTAAATTCTGTTTATTTTCTTGGAATTTAGACCGCTAGAATTTGAATTTTCATTTCAAAAATCCCACGTAATTGGCAGAGATTGAAATCACAGTCACGTTGGTGAGAAACACCGCATAGCACAGGTCATTCCAACTCAGCATCTGAGGCTATGGAGCTCTTAATTTGCCCCTTGTCTGCCCAGGGCTCACCCCCAAATACTCTCTGTCGGTAACGCTGTGGTTATGTAAGATCACATACACTGGATTACCAACCTTCCTTTTTAATAAACAAAATATAAACCATTTGATTGATTTAAATATTTCTTTGGAAGGCGAAAATGCGGGACAGAATTCGTGCTTTTAAGACGGGCATTTCTTCGTTCGGAAAACAATTACAAGAGAAGAATTTTGAACAGTTCCCATCTTGTCCCTCCGACTGTAACACTGATAGTCACTGTAAAGCCCTTAAACAATTCGACAGTGGTTTAGTAGTATCGAAGAAATGTTCCCTGAATTAAACGTTTTAAGGGCACATTTTCTTGTAAAGTTTGTGCATTCTGCAGTAAAATTTTAAAGCGAACTGATGAGGCTTCGATGTAACAAAATTCAATTCATTCACTACTGATCTTCATTAGAGGCCCTCGCCCAGGTAGCAGATTCCGTATGAGTTGTTTGCCTGGTCTTAAAAAATGCCAATGAATTTGTAAATTCATGGAACATCTCCTTTGGTAAGTTATTTCAATCCCTTACTCCTCTTGCTCTAAACAAATACTCCCTCCGATTTGGCCTACTGAATTCCAACTTATCTTTATATTGTTACCTTTTCTATTTTTCAATACACCACTCAAAACATATTCGTTCCATACTGTCATTCCACGTCATCTGTCCACTGACAGCTCGGAACATACCGCTTAATCGAGCAGCTCGCCTCCTCATTACCAAGTCTTTCCATCGCAAACTTTGCAAGACATTCGTAACACTACTCTTTTGTCGAAAATCACAGAGAACAAAACATATATTTATTTTCAAAACCTTTCTCCACTTTGCAGGCTGCCTAAAATAAATAATATACTAAAACAACTTGATTAAAAAATAAAGAAAACGAAGGTAAATTATAAGTCAATGATCTCAGTCTGACGAAAGCAAGTGGTGTCTGAGTATCAGAAGAGAAACCTGAGCGTGGGGTAATTCTTTGGTACTGATGCTGAAGGTCTTCATCAGCTCTATCGTCTTCACAGGCAGCCTCTTTGCATTATACAACAACATGGAACAATTATTATTTTCTGCGTATACGCGCATTGGCATGCAAATTAATTAACATGTCTTGCAATGTATGACATCCATTGCACGTTTGTTGGACGGATATTACTTTTCCTTGGCTACAAACAGAATTCCCGGTGGATGTATCCGTGTTTTTTCCCAATGAAGGAGAATCATTATAAGGACATCCTTCCGTTACCACTCGTTCAGTAACATGCAATTTGCAAATGTCTCAGTGGACAAGGTTCTTGTGCAGCTCCCACGAACCTGCTACGTAGGCGTAGCAGGGGGAGAGGTCATACTCCCTCGTCGCGCGTCCCAGGTGGCGGATAGGGGGGTCCTAAACGGCTTACCGGCGGACTTGAGGGAAATAAAATACCTCTCGCGGACCAAACACACTACCCCCTGCGGGTGGGGGACGCACATGTAGAATACACCCGCGGTATCCCCTGCCTGTCGCAAGAGGCGACTAAAAGGAGCGACCAAGGGCTGACTGAATTAGAACCATGAAACTAATTTTGAATCGTACCATCACGCGGGGAACACCATAGGTTGCCTGTACTTGCGAGTAGTACCACTAAATTCGGTACGAAATAGGTTTGTGATTAGTAGCAGTGAAAGCCTGCCTGGAGGATTCCAGTACCCGTGCGTCGTACCCATGTGTGCAACACCGCGGGTCTGGGCGTAGCCTGTGAGTTGTACCACTATATGAGCAGCACCGTGGGTCTGCGTTGCCTGTGAATAGTACCCACTCTGTGAGGAACACCACACGGGAATACCGGCGCCCGTAGTTAGTACACCTAGGTGGGGAACCTTCTCGCTTTGCGTTGACTCTGAGTTGGGCCATTGTGTGAGACACACCATAGGTCTGCGTTACTTATACGTATTGCAATACTTGTGAGTAGTACCATCTTTTGTGGAACACCGTGAGTCTTCGCTACTTCTGATTAATACCCCAACATGACACATACAATGGTTCTATTTTACTCGCGACATGTACCATTCTGTAGGGCCTTAGACGTGGATTTTGCACCCCCTTTAGACACCAAGCATCATTGTGCTTTATAAGTGGTTCCTTGGTCGGTAATAATGTTATTTTCGATCTGTATTGAGTCCGATCCACTGGTTTTTGTTTGTTTGTTTTGAGTTTTGTTGAGTTCCTGTCCATCCATTCATTCTTCCTGCCATATTTTATTTTTAGTTTGGTCAGTGGATGCCTTTGCAATTTTTGTTCTTTCATTTCGTACCATTAGGGGCCGATGACCTTCGATGTTAGGCCCCTTAAAACAACAAGCATCATCATCATCATCTTGTGCAGGTCAGCGCAATCTGTCGATGTGACTACAAACTATCGAATAGTTGTTTTCGCGTGAGCTCCAAACCCTCGTTTCTGAGCGTAAGGTAATTAATTAAAATTCCCGGGAATCTAATTTTTTGACTTAATATCGTAGTATGAAAACCCCTAGGACATGTTGGGACTATCTACTTCTGAAAGAGTTACATATTGTGGTAGTAAGAGTATTTCCGGATCGGTCCTTGATAGTTCCCTGAAGAGATTCGGATCCCTGGAAAATGAAACATCTACTCACATTCAAGGGCAATTTGACCGTGGTTTATCACCCAGAAACGCTCGACACGATCAAGTACGGACACTAATAGCAGCAGCTTTGAAAGACAAGTTATGGGATGTTCAGGAGGAAGTAGACGCATACTGGGCATACTAAAAGATCACAAGAAATAGAAAAAAGTCAGCCAGAAGAAGTAAATGCCAAAATGAACATACCAGGCAGAATTTGAGTATTTCAATGAAAAATATCACCTGGAACATCTAAAAATAGAACGAGTTCTAATCGGGTCTCGTAGTGTGATTTCTAAATTCTTTGATACGTTTCGGAAAATATTTGGACTTTCTCAGTCTTTACGAGGTGAAACTGTTACTACAATGCTGAGGAAATCGTGCCAGATATTAATTTATCACATAGATAAATGAATCCATCGTGCGTGATTAATTGTAAAAAATGTTGATAGTATACTATGTCCCATGGAACTATCTCCAACTGGAGACAATTTTCAACTAATAATGATTATTATTAGTATTATTATTATCTTTCAAAGCATTCCCTCACACATTAATGTTTGATCAGTGGAGTATCCGTGTTCGAAATAGGACTTGGCTGGGGATTTAAGACTGGATGCCCTTCATGCTTCCATTCATTGATTCTGTTGAAAATTTCATCCAAAATTTGAACCTGGGCATTCAGGTTGGCAGTAGAGTAGCTCGTTGCGTATCTGCACTCCCTCTAGTGTCATCTCAATAATAATAATTGTACCGGGCGGTACACCTGCACGCCGCTAATTTAAAATTTGCGGCAGTTGAAACTCCTCTGCTGGAGGAAGTCTGAACTTTATCTACGCTATTAATTCTCTACCTTCTCAGAAGATGTCACCACGTGGAAAATTTTGAGTTTTTGAACTGTGTCATTTTTTATGTGTTTTTGTTTCGCTTGAAGTAAGAAGTGTGAACTTTCTCTTCTAGAGGACACTACTGAAGATCAACAATAGTGCACCCTAGTGCGAAGTCAAAGAACTATTTTGTTGGAGAAATTTTTATCTCAAATGTTTGTTCCTTGCTAAAAAAAATTTTGTCATTGGTTAAGTTGGCAATATTAACCCCTTCTTTCTCCTTGTTTTTAATCTAGCCTATCCCGAATTTCTTAAATTAATTTTCCACCAATTATGTGTTTCTTCTTAGTATTTTGTAGGGGGTTTATGGATGAACCAATAAAATCCTCGTGGGAGGGTGTTCTCATTCCCCTAACGCCTAGAAACTTCCGCGAGTGTATATAAACTGCTGATTTTAGGGTCTCCGGGCCACTTCTGTTCCATCTTTCAGTGTATTAAGTACATAGCAGGAGGCGGGAAGCGCCTCTTTCCTCGGCAGTGGTCAACAACAAGGTAATGGCCGATTAATAACTTCTTTCTTTGCTAGCTCAGCAGTTTAACTCTCGGGGCGGGTTCGAATCGTTCCACCATGTAACCTTTTCCTAAATGTAATTATTCTTTCATATGTTCTCTTTTAAAGCTACATACTGGGATAGAGAGTGCTAACCCTCTCGAGCTCCCACTCATATTGTTTTGAGGTGAACTTATTTTTCTCAACCTATTCTTCGTTAACGTAAAACAAATTGTTCTCTTCTTTAGTCACCTCTTTAGTATGGGATTAGCCCTTGTATTAACGGCCTAGTGCCAAGTAGGTCTTAATCAAAGTGTATTAGGAGTGCAAGTTCGCCTCCTCTCAAATTGTTACCTTAGAGGTCATTTAATTAACCTTCTTTTCATTTTATAGACCTCAGTAGATTGGGTATTTTACCCCTGTGTTTACGTCCGTTGAGGACAACTTGAAGGTGGAGTTTGGTGTGGCCTGGGAGAGGCTTAAATTTGAGAGCGAGTGGCTCTTTTGAAAATTGAGTGTTGTACGCCTCGTGGAGGCTTTTCTGTGTAATTTGGAGCAAGGGGTCCTAGGCATGAATGGGGTTTTCTGCCCCTCTGTTGAAACTTGTGTTTGGGGGTAAAACTGAGCTGATTGCCCTAGCATTGTGAAATCAGGGCGCGAAGCCCAAAACCTGTAAATATTGTAACTACCCTTTGGACTTCCTACTTTGTACCTGCCATGCTTGTTATTTCTTTGTTTTGAAAAGAAAATATAACCTTGTTAAATTTTAAATTAACTTTACTTTAGTAGCTTGAGACCCGTTCACCACCCCGCACCTTCTTTCACGCATAACTACCACAAAAACTCGGTAACAATAATAATAATAATAATAATAATAATAATAATAATAATAATAATAATAATAATAATAAACCGAGCAAATGGCTGTGCGGTTTCGGTCACGTAGATGTTAGCTTGCATTCGGGAGATAGTGGGTTCTAACCGTACAGTTGTCAGCCTTGAAGGTGGTTTTTCGTAGTTTCCCAGACTTACACCAGACAAATGCTGGAGGCTGTATCTGAGTTAAGGCCAAGGCCGCTTCCTTCCGACTCCAAGCCCTTTCCTATACCATTATCGTCATAAGACCTATGTGTGTCGGTGCAACGTAAACCTAATAATAATAATAAATTCTGATAAACATCCTAGTACCAACCAGAGAAAATGGTGAGTGCAGCAGACGACATAATAACAAAGTGTACCTGCATGTGGAAAAAATAAAGGACACCATTCGGGAAAGGAGGATTCATAGTTATAGCCGTGTAACACGTATAAGATCGCAGAAATGGCATCTTTTCCAATTTTGTAAACAAGGAAACCAAAGGACCCTGATTAACCGAAGTTGAAAGAGGCCGTCAAGAGATAGATATCACACATGAAGACAGCCAGCGACGTGCTCCTCTCCAGCAAAATCATCGAGCATAAACATAACGCTAAGTTGATGACTGGCAAAAGGGGGACTGGCGAAAGAAAGGAAGCTTACAGAAAGTGAACGCGGAAATAATGGGAAAGAATTAAAGTTCAATAATGCAAACGGTTGAAATAACGTGATCAACATCAGGCCGAAATCGAGAATAATATTAATAAATATAATAACAATAATATATTTCCCGTAGCTGGTATCACTGGTTTGTAGGACGCTCCTCACAAAAAGCGACAAGTAGTACATGTTTCTTGTGGAAGGAACGCGCTCAACCGTTTACATGCCGCATTCTTAATTAAAACAGCACCTAGTGGCTTATAATTATCTCTACTAAAAGGTGATCATCAATGATACACCTGTTTTCAAATGTTGTCTCATTAGATATGGATATGATTCCTTGTACAACGTTTATGCTCGACTTAAGTGACGCAGTCAGTTGGTGAGTGGCCATCTGATCCCAAGACTGCAGATTTGATCCTGGATTAGATCATTTACATTTAAAGGTATTTAAATCCGTCTAACCCATATCGTTTGCGTTTATAGCGCGATAAATAATTCGTTTGCTGGCAGGACCTAGTGTTTACAGTGCACTATGTCTTCTGGTATGGGCTAGAGCAATTTTGTTACTTTCAATGATCTGTCTCTGTCTTATCCTTGGCATTGACAATATGAAAGTGACTGAGGTATGAGCGATGCTAGTAATGCCATTCCTTGTGCAACCAATCCCTGCTATGAATGGTGTGAAAACGTTGCTCATAGGGTCGGTTAGTGCATGCATTTCAGTGGGCTTGGCAGTCTGATATGTAATAGCAACTTCTGGCTCGACGAGGAAAGCAACGGGAAACTACCTCACTCCTTATTTCCCTAGTACGGCTCTTCAGTGATGCCTAGGCCATCTATGACAGCTGATCGCAGAGCTGTTGAGGATCCAACCAGCCTTAGGGCTGAAGATTGAACATACATACAAAGAATTCGTGATAAACATATCTTTCCCCGGTGTGTGAGAGCACAGGAATGATATCCGCCGTATAACCTGCCTATCGAATGGGACTACTAAAAGGGACTACAGGGGCTCCCAAATTGCGAACGTGTGTTGGCGATCAAGGAGCCCATAGCTGAGTCTGACATCGCTTATACCTCCTTCCCGATGCCGACAGTATTAGGCTGCGAGATCTAGGGAGTCTTTCATTTTCACTCCCATTGTGGCCCTTGCCTTACCTTTAACGATACCTTCATTTTTGAATTGGTTTCTGTTCTATTTTCTCTCTGATTAATGTTAATAGAGGAAAGTTGCCCAGCTGTACTTCCTCTTAAAACAATAATCACCGGGCGAGTTGGCCATGCGGTTAGTAGCGCGCAGCTGTGAGCTCGCATCCTGGAGGTAGTGGGTTCGAGCCCCATTGTCGGCAGCCCTGAAAATGGTTTTCCGTGGTTTCCCATTTTCACACCAGGCAAATGTTGGGGCTGTGCCTTAATTAAGGCCACGGTCGCTTCCTTCCCATTGCTAAGCCTTTCCTATCCCTTCGTCGCCATGAGACCTATCTGTGTCGGTGCGACGTAACACAAATAGCAAAAAGAAACAATAATCAACTCCAGCCCCACCACCACCACCACCACTTTCTTGATCGTGTCCGCTGCCTCTCCCATCAGACAGCTCCTCTCTGGTACTCATAAGGCTTACTGAAAAGCCAGTACAGCCAGAATGCGTAGGCGGATACAAAACATGTGGAATTATTTGATGAATAAAAAATAAGGAAAGGGGAAGGGGGTGAGGAAGCACTTATGAACTGTACCCCACAGCTTCTGGAAAACGAACACGTATGACGTTGTTCCCATCTGTCTTTTCTCCATCCTCAGGGTTGGCCAAAACGTACGCAGAAACGTCACTTGTTTCCCCATGCACCCGGAATTCTTCTGATCGTGAGTGTACATGTCACTTCTTCCTATACTTCGAATACCTCTTGATTGGTCTTTTATTTTATTTTTAATTTCTTTCATGGACTCTTAGATGTGAGCCCCGGGCGAAAACCACGCCATATTTCTCATACAACTGTGTCTGAAAATTACTGTTGTGTGCACTGGCGGTTGAAAATATCATCTGTTTTGGTGGTACTGAACCACTACATCAGAGAAGAAATCCCTTCACTCTAAATGATAGTTATGCATTTCAGGGGGGTTTCTCTCTTCTTAAGGAACAATTTCAAGTCAATTTAGATATTTTTTTCTTGTTAAATTTGGAATAGGCACGAAGTGTTCATTTCACGGTGTGTAAGATAACCGGTCCGCTTCTGAGATGGAGTAGTTAGTATGATTACCTGCCAACCCCGGAATCATCCTAGAAGTGGTTGTCCCTTGTTTCCCTCTTCTTTTCCGGGACAATACCGGGATGGTACGTAACTTAAGTCTACGGCCCCTTCCTTCCCTCTTCCTTGGCTATCCCTTCGAAACTTCCCATCTCCCACAATCCCCTGGTCAGCGTAGCAGGTATGGTCGCCTGGGCGACGTACTGCTCTTTCTTTCCAGTTATATTCCCGACCAAATATCTCACGCTGAGTCCGGGGGACGGAGGGAACCAACCCTGGAAAGTAAAGTGATTCAGTAAATAAAATATTATATCCAAGGACTTCAGAATTTAAAGCGAATGTTAGGTTTCTTTATTCTCATAACCCTTTTTAGGAGAGAGATATAGCCTAATTGAGAGAATTCTAGCTTGGTAATACTATTGTCTTTTTTATTTGAGATCCAATAATTGGAAAACACAAGTCATTGCTTGAAGTTTCCTAATATTAATATACAGGATTGGTGCGCCATGAGATAAGTAGTCTCCCTTTAATAATCACTACCATCATGGACGAGCTGGTGGCATCCGGGTTAGAGCCAGACACTTATCCTTGGGGAATAGCGGAGGATACTAATCATACGAAGTTAAATTATTGTAATATCCATTCGCACCTTTGTACAGTGAGTTGTTAACGTAATGAGAAACAGGTCACGTCTACACTGTTTCTGCAGAAAACAAGAAGTTCAAAGCAGAAGGCGATACTAACAATGTTTTGTAAAATAATATATGGCCTCCATATTGTAATACTCGGGCAGGAAACATGAAGTTAAAACAGCGGAACTCTACTGCAGATCAAGGCGTGGTTCTTACCAACGTCGGAGTTAATAGCCGCGACTAACTTAATCCTTCCGCTGAATACCTCATTCGATCTGCTCTGACTACTACAAGGGCAGCAGAGTAAATCACTGTATTTAACTGTAACGAAATGCAGCAGGTAAAAGTAATACGTGGAACTTCATTGTTCTCCAGTGCAGCACCTCAAGAAGATAATTTTGGTGAGGTATTTCAAACGAAAGAATTTACAGTGGTGTTACGCGAGAGGCGAAATGTCCTTAAATCACGGCCTCTGATGCGTGACGTTGGAGGGAAACCTAAAAAGAGAGAGGGAGATTTAATGGTGAGTAATATTGTGGAAGTAGAATTGATTTGGCTTAATTATACTTTGTACGTCGTTATGACGCCGACACTCTTATTGTTTATGTACACTAAGAGATGCAATCACGGGCTATAAACAAAAATGCAATTGTTCTCCTAGGCTAAACATTTCCGAGCTTACATATGAGTCTAACGGTTTAATACTAGGTTATTTACAACATTCGTGAGTGTCCGATAGAGGAATTGTATTGATTGGACCCACGCGGGATAATTGACATGTTATTAATGTAGGAGAGGCTGGGAAGTGGTTCAAGGCCCGGGAATGGCAATAACAGGTTATTAAGAAGGAGCCATAGAGATCGCGCATTGCGATCACCTTGGTTGGAATTCTGTGGAATGTTTACCTGATATTACACAGTAAAGTACATCCAAGGTTCCTGCATTGAAGGCAACACTTCATACAGGCTGCCAGTCATATCTTCTCAGTCAATCCATCACATTGTTGCTGACTGCCCAATTCGAGCTTTCAAAGGATGAACGAATGGACATTCACCGCACATCGGACGAAGCAGTTGACTGGGTCAAAATACTAGACCTAGATTTGTAGTATTGTATGGACTTTTGACTACGCACATTTATCCTGAGACTATATATTCTATTTATATATGTACGTACATTCATCATACGATAAAAATGAAATGTCATATGGCTTTTAGTGCCGGGATATCCCAGGACGAGTTCAGCTCGCCAAGGTGCAGGTCTTTCTATTTGACACTCGTAGGCAACCTGCGCGTCGTGATGAGGATGAAATGATGATGAAGACAACACATACACCTAGCCCCCCTCTTGTAGGAATTAACCAATTAAGGTTAAAATCCCCGACCCAGCCGGGAATCGAACCCGGGACCCTCTGAACCGAAGGCCAGTACGCTGACCGTTCAGCCAACAAGTCGGACATCATATGATAAATAATAACTATCTCCTGCTTCTAGTTCTTCCTCCCAGGAGCTGCAGAAGGGAGTGGAAGAGTCGCGAATATTCGAAGAATGGAAAAACCTGGCAAGAAAATAAATGAGTCCAATTTCCCTTTCAGAAAATCATATGATCATAAATACAGTTTCCAACAAATGAAACTCAAATTTTGCCATTGATGCTTTCACGGCCCGTACTTATAGACATGATGTAGGCTTTGGAGCTTACGCCGTGTCGAGAAAATAAGGTGAAATTCTTTACGTTTCGCAGAGAACTGTGCTCTGCGTCATCAGAAGAAAATATCGACTGACCTCGAGAAAAACTTCTAAAACAATGAAACTCAAATTGATAACGCTTAATTTATTTGCAACTAACGAATCGTGTTCTGAGAGACATCTGTGTGGAATTTGAAGTTGACAAGTGTAGGATTCATTGCAATGAAAGGGGGAAACTGTCTCAGGGCCTGTGAAACAACCACGAATGAAATTCTCTAGAGAATGATCAGGTGGTATCTCAGGCATGGCCATCCATTACATACTTCACATCACAACCTGCAAAATCACGTTGAGCATCTGCACTCTAACGCCCATTGTTGATAATATGTCTCTCAGTCAGTAGCGTAGCCAGGAAGAAGAGAGGGGGTAGTTACACATTGATGATAGAACACATTGAATGTGCTTGTGCGTATGTGGTGCACGCATGCATGGCTTGTCATTATGACACTAATACAAGTGAATTTCGTTGATATTCCGATTGCAGTACACTACGAAATCTTACAATAAAATACAGAACCCAGGAACCTAGTAGGGGGAGAGGTGATACTCCTACGCGGCGCGTCCCAGGTGGTGGATAGGGGGTCCAAACCGGCTTGCCGGCGCACTTGAGCGAAATAAAATAGCTCTCGCGGACCAAACACATAACCGCCTGTGGGTGGGCCACGCAGACAAAGAATACACACATGGTCTCCCCTACATGTCATAAGAAGGTACTAAAAGGGGCGACCAAGGGATGATCTAATTAGAACCATGAGAATACTTGTCATTAGTACCATCACCCAGGGAACACCATGGGTCGTCTTTACATGCGAGAAGTACCACTATGTTAGGTGCACGATAGTTTTGCGATTAGTAGCAGCAGAGAAGGCTTCACTGTGGGTTTACAATACCTGTGATTAGTACCACAACAAGCGGAACACTACGGGCTTACACTGTCTATAATTAGTACCATTATGTGAGAAACAGCACGGGTCTGGGCGTTACCTGAGTTTAGTACCACTATATGAGCGACACCGTGGGTCTGCGTTGCCTATGTTTAGTGAGGAACGCGACGGGATAGTACGAGTCCCTGTGATCAGTACACCTATGTGAGCAACACCGTAGGCTTGCGTTGCCTGTAAGTGGCGCCTCAATGTGAGAAACACCATAGGTCTGCATTACGTACGCGTATTATATTACCTGTGAGTAGTACCATAATGTGTGGAATACCATGAGTCTACGCTACTTTTCATTAGTACCTCAACATAACAAATACCATGGTTTTACTTTGCTAGCGATAAGTACCATTATGAGGGACTGATGACCTGGATTTTGCACCCCTTTAGACAACGAGCATCATTTTCTTATCTTATGATATATATATATATACGAGGTCCAGACACTCGCAGGAGATCGTGCATGCGCAAATAGTATATGGGAGCGGTCAGGTGGCGCTGTTGTCGATGTGTAGTGTGCATTGGTCGGGAGTGTTGTTGCTGTGTGGCGTTGAAATGAAGAGTGTCAATTTCACCGTTCTAAAGCATGTTATCAACAGGTGATCAGCGTTCGTGGATTAAAATCGACGCTGCCCATGGCAAAAATGCATCAGAATGTTATCGAGGATTACGTGAAGCCTGCGACGATAATGCATTACAGTATAGGACGGTTGCACTATGGGTCAAGGCGTTTCGTGCGGGTCAGAATGAGGCTGCGGATTTGCACAACACAGGTCCATTCCTCAAGATCAGATTGACCCACCAGACATGAGTCCTTGTCACTTCGACCTGTTTCCGAAGTTGAAAGTACACCTCCGAGGCCGCCGATCTCCTGACGTGGCATCTCTATTCCGCGCATTTGGGAGCTCTGTCGCTGTCATCAACAGAGAACGTTATGCCAACGCTCCCCTGCGGCTTCCCGACATTTGGTAAAAGTTATTATTATTATTATTATTTTATTTTTTTTGCTATTTGCTTTACGTCGCACCGACACAGATAGGTCTTATGGCGACGATGGGATAGGAGAGGGCTAGGAGTGGGAAGGAAGCGGCCGTGGCCTTAATTAAGGTACAGCCCCAGCATTTGCTTGGTGTGAAAATGGGAAACCACGGAAAACCATTTTCAGGGCTGCCGACAGTGGGGTTCGAACCTACTATCTCCCGAATACTGGATACTGGCCGCACTTAAGCGACTGCAGCTATCGAGCTCGGTCGGAAAAAGTTAATAGACTTCGCGGGTGACTAAATAGAAGGAAGCAATGCAATTGTACTTGTTACTTCCTACATATTGCGTTCTTTCTTTATTGCCACTACTATATTTTACAGTCCTCGTGTACGTACTGTATGTATGAAAATGTGCGTGTTTCAACATAGCTCTAAAACGTATGGAGCAATTTCAACCAAACTTGGTATTTGGAGCCGGTCTCTTACCCTGAGGCCCTGGGTTCGATTCCTGGCCAGGTCAGGGATTTTTGTCTGGACCTGAGGGCTGGTTCGAAGTCCACTCAGCCTAAGTGATTAGAATAGAGGAGCTATATGACGGTGAAATAGCGGCCCCGGTCTAGAAAGCCAAGAATAACGGCCAATAGAATTCTTCCTACTGACCATACGACACCTCGCAATCTGCAGGCCTACAGGCAGAGCAGTGGTCGCTTAGTAGGCCAAGGCCCTTCAAGGGCTGTAGTGCCATGGGGTTTGTTTGTTTTAGTATTTAGACTCACCATCTGAAAAAAAAAGTACTGTAAGGATTAAAAACCCGCAACCTTGAGCGTGGGTGTGGGGGGAGAGTAACATATAAAAGTTATCGAGAACGACGAATATTAGTATTACGTACCATCGTTGGCCTAAGAAGAACCGCTATGTATAATATTTCAGCTAAGAATATTCTGACCGGAACGTTTCATTCATCTAAGGTCCAGTAATGCATGAACTATATCAATGAACTTTTGTTCAACATGTGCTGCGGGCCAGTATTTCTCCGCTCAACTTCGTCACATAGCGGTATTTCGAGGTGCAACGATGATATCTAGTTATCGGGGTCGTTGAGATGAGTACTCCAGATGCTGCTAGAGTTCATGTTCAGCCCCAACGGCATGGAGATTAAGGAGGAGTGAAAAACAACAACTCCAAAATGACCGACATTATGTATGGATGTATGTTTCAGCATAGTTTTCAACGAAACTTGGTAGACATATGACTTACTGTCTGGAAAAAGTACTGTGGGGATAATACACACAACGCAACACAAAGTGGGTGGGTTGGGGAGGGGATGACATATAAATATATTCGAAACCGACCAATATTAGTGCCGAATCACATTTTTCGGGGTCGTTGAGATAAACAGTAACGCTCCCCATACTGCCTAAGTCCAAATTCAGACGAATCAACATAGGGTATGATATGGGGCATGAAATTAAAAATGCCGAACATGACAGAGATTTGTGCATATCATAGAGTATCTATTATGTTTAGTGGCTTTACGTCGCACCGACACAGATAAGTCTTATTTCAACGATGGGATAGGAAAGGCCTAGGAGTTGAAAGGAATCGGCCGTGGACTTAATTAAGGTACAGCACCAGCATTTGCCTAGTGTGAAAATAGGAAACCACGGAAAACCATCCTCAGTGCTGCCGACTGTGGGTTTCGAACCCACTATCTCCCGGATGCAAGCTCACAGCCGCGTGCCTCTAACTACACAGCCAACTCGACTGGTACGTCATATATATAGCGCTGCGCGTAAATATATATAGTTATCACTTATGTTTATTAAATAAGATACAGCCCCATTATTGGCCTGGTGTGAAAATATGAAACCACGGAAAACCATCCTAAATGCTGCCGACAATGAGGTTCGAACGCACTATCTCCCAAGTTTGATAGCTGCAGTCGCTTAAGTGCGGCCAGTATCCAGTAATCGGGAGATAGTGGGTTCGAGCCCCACTGTCGGCACCCCTGAAGATGATTTTCCGTGGTTTCCCATTTTCACACCAGGCAAATGCCGGGGCTGTACCTTAATTAAGGCCACGGTCGCTTCCTTCCAATTCCTAGGCCTTTCTTATCCAATCGTCGCCATAAGACATATCTGTGTCGGTGCGACGTAAAGCAAAATAGCAAAAAAAATATGCAAGCTGATAGAAACGTGATCCAAAACTCACAGCCTTTTGATAGGTATGTATAATATTTGTGAAAAAAAAAAATGAGTATGGCTTTTAGTGCCGGGAGTGTCCGAGGACATGTTCGGCTCGCCAGATGCAGGTCTTTCAATTTGACATCCCGTAGGTGACCTGCGCGTCGTGATGAGGATGAAATGATGATGGAGACGACACATACACCCAGGCCCCGTGCCGGCGAAATTAACCAATTATGGTTAAAATTCCCGACCCTGTCGGGAATCGAACCCGGGACCCCTGTGACCAAAGGGCAGCACGCTAACCATTTAGCCATGGAGCTGGACAATATTTGTGAAATACCCCCAGATTAGATATCATAAATATAATAACAAGTCAATTTAGCAACTATTATTAAAGTTACTGTAAAAAAAAGTCATTATCGTATCTTACGTCATCTTACTTAATAATGCAGGCATCAACGCAATAAAAACAAACACATGGAATGTGAAATTATCAAGAGTTGTTTTATTAATTCAAGAATACAGAAAAGTAATAGACCTAATTATTGTAACTAAAAATCTTCATAGAAGTAAATTCAGAGTCTTGCTATTTAAAAACTCAAGTATTAAGAAAAGTTTGCATTATGGGAAATCCGAAAATGTTTCCATGATATAATTTGTTCTATTCTTGGCATAACTGTGCTAATAGCTACAATTAGACAGTGTTTGGGAGTTTAAACAGTGTCGAACCTTAATTTTCATCTCAGTTATAAATGAACGACTGGATTCCCACAAATATATCGAGAAGTGGTGAGTTCGAATGCCACCGTCGGTAGCTTTCAAGTTGAATTTCTGCGGTTTCCCTTAATTAAGGCCTCGGTTGCAGACTTCCTAATCCTATCCTTTTCCAATCATTGCGTCGCCGAAAACCTTCGATGATGTGCCAGTGCCACGTTAAACCAATAAGAAAAAACAAAACAAAAACCCAACAATTATATCGAATCAAAGGGAAGAAGTTCCGTCAAAGTGATGTCCCGAATCTGCCAATATTCACTTTTAATAATCGCCAGCAGGTAGATATTATTCAGTTCTGCAGTCCAAAAGTCTTTAAAGACTATGTCACCATTCTCCTATACATACATTATTAACAACAACCCCCAGGGTTTCACGTAAACCCGGTTGCTGTACAGTGCCAGCGATTGGGGTCGGGCGAGGGCCAATCGCCCACCCCCCCCCCCCCACTTGGTGGAGAAAAAAATTGTTTTAATCCATTTTAGCCAGCTGAAACTAGGATTTGTATAAAAAGAACAACTTGTTTTTTTTTTCATTTGCTTAACGTCGCACCGACACAGATATGTCTTATGGTGACGATGGGATAGGAAAGGCCTAGGAAGTGGAAGGAAGCGGCCGTGGCCTTAATTAAGGTACAGACTCGGCATTTGCCTGGTGTGAAAATGGGAAACCACGGAAAACATTCTTCAGGACTGCCGACAGTGGGGCCCGAACCCACTATCTCCCCGATTACTGGATACTGGCCGCACTTAAGCGACTGCAGATATCGAGCTCGGTAGAACAACTTGTACAAACCCTTTTGTCTTTCCGCTAATTATTTCCTTTAATTTCTTTAATGATTAAGAAAAATACTTAAAGGAAATAGCAACAAAATATCGTTTGTAGCGGCTGATAGCAAATAGTGGAGACTCGTGCAGCAATGGCTAACATGTGCTGCGACGAAGGGTAGCAATCAGACCTATATTTTTGCTAACGTCATGACACTGTGGTATGATTCGCCCGCTTGGCGCACGCATTCGTCAGTCTGGCAATCTCCATGAGACAGTGTGCCTGTTACTTTTTTAGCGTGGAGTCAAATAATAAATGCAATTTTCATCGTCTAATCACGTCGTAGTTCTACATAATTGTAATAAACGTGCAATTATTGTTCCTTTGGTGAAAGTATTATTGTATAGTATTGAACCAATATGTCAAAAAAAAAACTATAAACCAATATGTCAAAAACTATTATTGCTGGACAACATTTGGTGGACCGTCTACCTTTACTTCTCTACCGAAATTCGCTGTGAGACCACCAAAACTTACAATTTTGTATGTTTTCAGTTTTCATGTCAGTAATACCTTCTCTGCTATATACCTCAGACACGGGTTGTTTCTGTTGTCTATAATTTTTGGCCTTTCCCCCACCCCCTATTCCTACACACACTTCTAATTCCCAATCGCCGCTGACCTTTACGTTCCTCGTTCCACAGAGCTCTTGGACAGTTGGATTCCAGAGTAATGAAACACGGTCAATGTTCGGGACTATTTCCTCACCAGGTACGTTTTATTTCATGTTATGGCGTTTCTCTTTGCAAGTTCTGAATCTGACACAACTTTATCGGTTACCTTATACTCGGAACATCCTGCTCAGTGTTGTTCCTGTCACTGTCACCGTCGTTCACAGGTTTCTATCCTCTATTGTTCTATGCCAGAACCGTATGGCACCGTTTGTAAAGTACGAAGACACATTCCCATAGCTGTTCCACTCTTAAATCTCAATTACAAGAACCGTAAACCTCCCATGGCGACATAATTACTCCACGAACTGGGAGCAGAGCACGAGCCTTATATGCAGATGTGCAAATTGAAGTCGTGTACGCTCGTGCGGTGTTCTCAATCTAGTGCTGGCACTGGAGATTTATGTGATCCGACCTTTGAACTCCAGCCCAGTGACAGAGGTTCTGCCCCACCTCAACTAAACTTCCTGCCGCACTTCATTAACGCCATCACAACTTTAACATCCAATAAGTTCTGAACACGTCGTGCGTGCCGATTGATATTCTTTTCTTAAAGTCATTTATTTTAAAATAGGTGTGGTGTGAGTCAGATACACGCAGAGTGAACTTCGCCACATGAGCCATTGGACGTTCAATATCCTCCTGAAGTAGTTTGACGTCCATCTCACGTAGATTACAGTCTTCAATTGGACTCTGACACACAATACAACCGTGAGTTAATGGTGAGACAAGGCAACCATAGCTGGTCTCGACATCCGCAATCAGCATCTTCCCTGTCGTCACGCATCGGTCCTCAGACACTGGCTGGCGAGTTTGCACATTACTTTCTGAAGGAAATTGTTGTGCCGTAGGAGATTACCAAATATTGTCGTTTTCCTCTCTTTTGCTGTTGCCGAAAGAAGCATCGGACTGTTTATTTCCTTAAAGCTGTTCATCACTGGTTTTCCTATCGGTCCAGCTGATTCTCTCACCCACCTGCAGCCATTCCTCTCTCTCCTCGAAAATAGTCGTTGTCACGCGAAATTATTATTATTATTATTTTAGACTCCTTCCGTTTTACTGAAGTCTTTTATATATGAAAATTTCGTCCGCTGACAACTGTAGGAGCGGAGAATTCTTGTTCGAACCCCGATAAGTACTCAATTTTGCACTCTTATCCTTAGGCCTATGTATCCACAGAATTGTCACAATCTCTCAGCACATTTACAATTGTTCCTGAATCACCGTCCGCTCCATTAAAACAATGAAGGACTAATCCCTTACTGTGAAGAGCATTGGCCACCAGCTTGCGTACAATGTTATGCCGTCAAATTCGTACTGTTCCTCTCTTGGAACACTTCTCCAGCACTTGAGGGAATGTTTCATACTCTCTGCCGTGTCTGTAGTGACCTGTACCAGTGTGGTACCATTCCTACCTCTCCCCTTCATAATTGTATGTAAATTATTTACTAAGAAATTCAATAGTACATCATAGACTATGTCATCCTTATATTTAGTCTATTTGCTCTGCAATCGGCAGATGCGTGGGTTCGAACCACACCGTCAGGTGTCCTGAGAATGGTTTTCTATGGTTTCCCATTTTCACTGCTAGAAAAAATGGCGGGAAATTTTCATTTCTTAGGTCACAGTCCATTCATTCCATCTCCGTACACAATATGACTCATCCTCATTCATTCATTCATTCATTCATACTAATTTGATCATCAATTGAGGTTGGCGACAGGAAGGTCATCCAGCCTTAAAATATGGCATTCAACTTCATTTTAACACATCCCCGATCCCGTATCAAGAATTGGGACTAAGAGATATACAATAATAATAATATTATTATGATCTATAATGAAGATGTCTCACAAGTGAAAGATGCAAACTAAACCTCAGCGCGCAAGAGCCCAGAAGGGCCATGGACTTACAAGCGACTGCTCTTCAGCCCGAAGGCCTGAAGATTACGAGGTGTCGTGTGCTCAGCACGACGAATCCTCTCGGTCGTTACTCTTGGATTTCAAGACCAAGGCCGCTATCTCACTGTCAGGTAGCTCCTGAATTGTAATCACATAGGCTGAATAGACCTCGAATCAATCCTCAGATCCAGGTAAAAATCCTGACTTGGCCTCCTGCATGCTACTCTTACACAGCGGGGCCGGCACAAGAGAAAAATACTGGTTGATAAAATATTTAAGGAAAGTTACTTATCGTCTCTCTTTTCCTCAAAACAATAATCAATATCGTCACTCTGTATCTCTTCACGCGCAAGTTCAATTTTTACCTGCACGTACCTTCTCTGAAAGGAAACCAGATTGCTTCTGTGTCAAATCGTTAAACATGCTAAATGTGCTATTTGAATCCTTCTGAATGTTAATACACGGTATAATTATATTTAGCTGTTTGTTTATACACCGTGGTAAATACCGTGAAGCCACACTTCTTGAAGTTTCCTTTAATAAAACAAGAAACGGTCTACTAGTGTTAGAACGGCAGAAAAAAGAAATTTACAATCAATCATGATGCATAAAACATCATTAAACACTCACATGGAATCAAGCTTGATGCTCGATATTAATCAGTTTGAATAACAGCTACCGGAGCAACTAAACAGAGCAAGGTAGTGTAGGTTACAATTACTTGATTAGTATCATGTCATACAGAATGCTGAAGTTAAGTAATAGTTTGATATTGTCACTTACAATATTATAGTGATGTTTTGTTTGGATCTAATGATAATATATTATTAAAAATGATGAATTATGTCACTTGCGGAGTTGTATAACCAATGATGGTAGAAGTAAGGAGGACATAAAACGTAGACTATCACAAGCAAAGAAGGACTTTCTTAAACAGAACATGTTTGCTCACATCAAACAGATATGAATATTTTTCAAGTCCTTTGTGTGGAGTGTAGCAATGTATGAAAGTGAAATATTGACGGTAACTAGCGCAGAAAGAAAAATAGAATAGAATATTTTGGCATGTGTTACTGAAGTATGCTGAAGGTGAACCGGTTATGTTGGATACTTATCGAGTTCGTAACAGGAGAACGGTTTGGTGAAATTTGATCATAAGAAGAGAAAAAAATGATAGAAATCATCATCTTGACACACGATGGAATAGTTCAGTTAGCATTGGAGTGAAGCCTTGGGGATTATTTATTTATTTATTTATTTATTTATTTATTTATTTATTTATTTATTTATTTATTTATTTATTTATTTATTTATTTATTTTTTTTTAATTCGTTAGGGCCATCTATGGACCACGGTGCTTGTGTTTTAGCTGTTTCTTGAAGTCATCGTCGTTGTTTGCCACAATTGGTGTTCTTAGCGGCTGGTTTGGCAGCTGTTTTCTTGTTGGTACCTCGAGCTTTCCTGATGGCCCAGTAGTCCTTCATTTTCCGGCTAAATTCAATCTTACGTTCCTCAGACCATTTCCTGGTCTCGTCTTTTGGTCTGTGGGTAACTTCTGTGAGGGATGTTACAAAGGATTTAGTTTTAAGAGTTGTATGATAGTTACTCCGATCAGCTATGTCGTTTTGATTTATGTGGAGTTCCGAAAGGTCCTTCTCCACTTGCTTCATCCACACGAACCCAGTAGCTTTGCCCTTGTTAGCAGCCTTGAAGATCCTATGAGATAATCTATTTGAGTCCATTCTGGATAGGTGTCCGTAAAAAGCCAGTCGCCTTCTTCTGATGGCATCTATGAGATTTTCTTGGTGTTTATATAGCTCACGATTTGGTTGATACCATCGGCTTCCATCTGGTAAAATTCTTGGTCCCACTATCCGTCTCAGGAACTTTCTTTCTTGTACCTCGAGGGCTCTTAGTGGGGTCTTCTTAGTTAAATATAGACACTCTGCTGCATAGAGGACTGACGGTCTGATTACTGCATTGTAGTGTCTTAGTTTGACATTCATCGACAGATTTTTTGAAGCATACAGCTTTCTACAGGCATGGTAAGCCTTATCTAGTTTGAGTCTCCTGTGTTCAAGAGCCATTGTTTCGCTGAGGTCCTCTGAGAACCATTCCCCAAGGTACTTTACACTTTTGACTCTCTTGATGTAGATATTATCACTGACTCTCATCTTTCCAGGGGCATCTTTGATGTAACAAACTCGGTCTTTCCTATGTTGATCAAAAGACCCGTTTTAGCCGCTATTGAGTGCAGTGTTTGGAGCTGAGTAGTAGCCTCCTGTATGTCATTTGCCAATAAAGTCAGATCGTCTGCAAAGGCTAGGCATGGTATCCTCAGGTTGTCTGCTTTAATCCCCATCCGTAATCCAGTGTTCTCTGGAAGGAATCTCATCCACTCTCTAATTATCTTTTCCAGAACGCAGTTAAATAATATACATGAGATGCCATCTCCTTGTCTCACCCCTGTTTTAATGGCGAAACTCTCCGAGAGTTGTCCTCTAAACTTTACTCTGGCTGTGGTATTGTGCAAGGTTGCTTGCACCAGCCTGTTGATCTTGTCGTTAAGTCCTAGTTCTCTTAATGTATTGTAAAGAGTAATTCTATCTACTGAGTCGTATGCTTTCTGGAAGTCGACAAATATAGCTACCCATTGTCGAGCTCTTGATTTGCTGTATTGAAGGATGGTCTTCAGATTTTGTATCTGCTCGGTACAGGACCTCGATGCTCTGAACCCTGCTTGATATTCTCCTAACTCTTTATCCAACTGTCTTGTGACATGGCGTTCCAGAATCTTGGAAAATATCTTATAGGTAACAGCAAGGAGTGATATTCCTCTGTAGTTACTGGGATCTGTTTTGCTTCCCTTCTTGTGGATTGGATGGATAATGGCTGACGTCCAATCATCTGGGAGCCTCTCACTAGTCCATATGTCCAGAATTACTTTAAGTATGCTCCTGAAGGTGTGTTCTCCGGCATGTTTTAGCATTTCTGCTACTATCCCGTCTTCTCCAGAAGCTTTATTGTTCTTGAGTAATTTAATTACATCTCTGACTTCTTCATACGTTGGAGGAGGGATAAACTCAGTATTGGGGTTAGTTGGTTCTGTAACTTGGAGACGTTCAATAGGTTCTTCTGCATTTAAGAGTCCTTTGAAGTAGTTAGCTAGGGTCTTGGTACAATCGCTGTCATTAAGACACAGCGATCCATCTGGTCTCTGGAGATGTAAAGCAGGGGAAGCGAATTGGGTTGTTTGTTGCTTGAGGCCCTTGTATAGATCTCTAGAGTTGTTCCTTACAAAATCCTCCTCTGCTTGCTTAATCAGTTCCTGGTTGTGCTTCCTCTTGGCCCCTCTTATGATGCTCGACGTAGTTTTCCTCTGTGCAATGAAGGCTTGTAAATTAGCTTCGTTCTTATGTACATTCCATTTGATCCACGCTAGCCGCCTAGCTTCTATAGCTTTATCACATTCGCTGGACCACCACGGATGCTTGTTCCCTTTAGGTCTATTGGGGATTGTTTCCTGAGCCGCTACTGTTATGGCATCCCTAAGTTGATCCCATTTTGTAGATGTGTTAATCCTGTTGGTATTATGAATCAGCCTCTCTTGGTAACTAGTGCTGTCTTCTTTCAGTTTGGTGATATCAAACCTAGGGATCTTCGTGTTTTTTGCTAACATACCCGTGGTCTTTATTAGTGGTTTCAGGTTCGTTTTAACCAGAGACAGGTAGTGATCAGAGTCAATGTTGGCTCCTCGTATCACTTTGACATTCATAATATCCCTGTGGTGCAGCTTGTCTATTGCTACGTGGTCAATTTGGAATTCACCCATCATGCTATTTGGGCATCGCCATGTCATTGCCTTTCTGGGAAGGTGTTTGAAAGCTGTAGACATCAAAAGTAATCCATACTTGGTGCAGACACTGATTAAGCGTTCCCCATTTTTGTTGGTTCTCTTATGGGCAGGATATCTTCCGACAATCTTCCGGTATTTCTGTTCTCTACCGATCTGGGCATTGAAATCTCCTAACAATATAGTCGTATGATGATTTGGTACTTTATCAAGGGTTTCTTCAAGGGCATCCCAGTACTGGTTTGTCATTTCTGGGTTTTTCCTGTTAGAGTCATTGGTAGGAGCGTGGAAGTTAATCATTGAGTATCCCCTATTCTTGCATCTGAAGGAAAGCACCGATGTTCTATCGTTTGGTGATGAAAAGTCAAGTATGCTTTTAACCAGTAGATGGTGTACTGCGAAACCAGTCCCAAGGAATGGTACATTTTCCATTACTCTATTACCAGGTTTCCCTTTATATATTCTATATCCTTGAGACTCTATGGCTTCTTCGTCCGGAAACCTAGTCTCTTGGAGAGCTGCTATACTGATGTTCTTGTCGTTCAGTACATCAAGTGTATGCTTAAGCTTTCCGGTCTTGATCAAGGAGTTTATATTGATTGTGGCTAGATACGTAATATTTCGTTTCAAGTTTCGTTTAGATCTGACTGGGTCACATGAAGGTGTAGGTCCCCCAGAATCCGATGACCTACTTGTGGATCGTCTACCACCTGAGGTATTATGTTCATTAAGTTTGTACTTCATGTTTGATACAGTCTATCACACAAGTGATTAGGTTAGGTCACCCGAAGGTAACAAGTTTTTAACTATCAGGGTTGTAAGCCCTGAAGCCCCCAGCACTGATCGGTTCACTGACCCAGTTTCCGCTGGGATTGGTTACCCAACCTCCACTGGGTTGCTCAGTTTAGCAGGGACACCTCGTGCAGGTTACGTGCTGGAGTTGGAGTGAAAGAGGCTAGTTGGATTCTCTTGCTGAATCCAATATGTTATGTTGCAGATGGCCGGCAACGACGCATTTCACTCCCTTTTGTCCGGAGTCACATGGACTCCCCCCAGGTTCATTCCCGGAGCCATTTATTTATTTATTTATTTATTTATTTATTTATTTATTTATTTATTTATTTAGCTTCCTTCAAGTTGTAACGGTTCAAATCCCGTTACAAGATGATATCTGTATTTTTATTATTGTATGATTTTATCTGTATTTTATTATTATTATTATTATTATTATTTTTGTTATTATTCTTATTATTATTATTATGTCAGTATTATTATTATGTTATCTGTGATATTGTACTATTATTGTAATTATCCGTTTTATTCAATTTTGCAATTGCCTGTTGCTTGCAAGATTGCACTTAGATGTATACACATATACGTATGTGTAGTATAACACTCAATACCTGTACAGTGAGAATTGTTGTATATATCAGAGATTGGGTATGACGTTGGTGCATTGTGCAATATTGTTGGCGATTCTGCCAAGTCATCGCCACTCCATGGCTACGTCATTGTTTTTATTTAGATATGCGCGCACGGACTCGTCGCCGCGGGGCTATTTCACCACTGTGTGTAATATCTGTCGCGTAGGTGGGAGTATGTCATTGTTATTTCTGGAGATTACGTAGTTGTGTCAGCCAACGTCTATATAAGGTGGGTGCACATTGTAGCGTCAGTCATTACTTATACGGATGCAGTACAGTGAAGTAGTCTACTAGATCAAGAGGCCTTGGTTGTCCAGTCAACCAGTGTGAACGAGAGATGGAGAAGACTCAGTGAGCCATTATTGGTCATTGAGAGAGTGAGACCAAATGGTTGGTCCGTCACTTAGTGGAAGACGCGGACGCAAGGCTTACCAAGGAGTCAGAGAGGGCAACCCTGGACCTGCCAAGAGGTCATACCATATTGACTTACAAAGAAGTCAGATGATATGGAGAAGAAGCAGTCGCAAGGATGTATCACCACGTTAGGCGTGACACATCTACAGTAAACACCAGAGCAATGGATTACGTCGTAATTACACTCAAAGTGTTAAAGGTACAGTCAAGTGAATCAGTGAGGGAAATATTTCGTATAAATTGTTAAATGTCCGGTCAAGAAGAATTCAAATTCATGCCTAGTTTCTTTCATTTGCAATGTCATAATTTCATATTCTCATCTGTTTTATCGCAACAAGACTCACTATTTTTTTGATATATTATTTAAAGAATATATATTGTTCTATCAAACGAATTCATAGTTTCATTTCATTGACAGTAAAATATCTTAACCTCAAAATTAATGGGGAAACCGAACGCCAATCTCCTTTTCCCAGAACTTATATGGTATGTTGTCAAAAGTAAGCTTATTACCCCACACCCTAGAGATAGTCAAGAGTCTCATTTTATTATTGCTGTACTGAGTGACAGCTGGCGCCCTTCAAATAACGTATGTGTAAGTAAACAGGTAACAAGTAAGTGTGAGTACAAGGTCAGACGAGTGTGTATTTTATATAATGAATATTAATTTTCATAATTTCCATTTTAAAATCCAGATTTTTCAAGTTAAATGCTGTTTTAAATATGTTTGTAAAGTTAGTCAGCAATTCAGGAACATGTTCACAAAGTGTCGACGCAACGTGGGACTCGAATAAATTCAGAATTTGTTCTGAATGACAGCATATCATAGGTTCATTTTGGGAGGAGCATGCGCATTTAAGCCAACGGAATTTATTACCGGTAAATGTTAAGAGTGTAATTTTGTGATATATATTTGTATTTTGGGGATATGTCGAGGGATTTGAAGAGGGAAATTAATTTGAGATCGCGTACTATCACTAGTGAACCAAAGATGGACAAGGAAGACAATAACAAGTCATGTGACGACGAGGTCATTGCTTCTGCGGACTTCCAAGGTGATATTCAGAGTAGGGAGCAGGTGAATACGATGGAAGCTTCTGAGATAATTCAGGAAAGTGCAGAAATTGAGAAGCACACTGAAACTCAAAAGGAAATCGTGGGGGGAATGAACCAAGAATTTTTTAATTTGTTCATGGCCGAAATGGCCGGGCTCAAGAAACAAATGGAAGAAATGATTAGTAGCAGTAGTGAAAAAAGTCAGAAACGAATGGAGGAAAAGATTGATACTAATAGTGAAAATAATAAGAAAGAGATGAAAGAATTTTTTAGTAGTAGTAGTAGTGAAAATAGTAAGGAAGAGATGAAAGAATTAATTAGTACTAATAATGAAAATTGTAATAAACAGATTAACTCTTTAAGTAATAAAATGGAACAAATGATTGGTATTAGTAATGAAAATAATAAGAAACAGGTGGAAGAATTAATTGCTATTAGTTGCGAAAATAATAAACAGACGGAAGAAGTGATTGGTATCTGTAGTAAGATGGAGAAAAAGATTGAGACTATTAATGAAAATTGTAATAAACGGATTAACGCCATAAGTAGTAAAATGGAAGAAATGATTGTTAGTATTGCACCCGCTCTTGCAGCGGTCAGTGCAAGATTATCCCGGTAGCTCATTATTTCTTCTCAGGGTATCCTTTTTCCGCCCATAAAATCTGAGATTTTATATGTAATTATTTAACGTGGTTTCTGAAGAGATTCTGACCGCTGGGGTACGCAACATGTAAGTATCCGTATGCGCGAGAACGACGACCGATAACTTAAAAGTCTCTCGCATTTCATTTGTGAGAAGATATTAATTGCTTACATCTAGTAAACTTATCAACTAACTTAACTCTAAACGTTGCCAGAACAGAAATTATAACACAGTCACATACTAAAGAAAATATATAAGATTATTTATTGAGAAAAATTAATATTCGAGATATAGTGAAATCTGGGTAGTATTAATTCCGTGTTATCTCATCATTTGAAAATAAGTTAGAGTCAGCGCTGGCTCATTTAAGATAAAATAGTGGAACTTAAAAAAAATGCTAACATTCTCTCATTAATAAAGTTCAAATTCTAATAAATACACATGTGAACCTTCGTAGCCATGTTCCGAAAGTATTACATCTTTTTTTAATAATATTTGCGATCATTGAGCATTCAAGGAATCAAATAAAATTTTCATATTGTAAATACTGCTCTGTTAATTATTAAAGTTATCCTCACAACATATGAGACATGTTTCCCAAGTATACACTTTCACGTGTATTAAATTGTGGCAGTGTTCACCGACCTTCCATTCATAAGTTAAAGTCTTTCATAGGTTTGAACTCCGAGTGTTAGGTAATATCTTTCAAGTGTGAACAAGTAACGACTTACGAGCTAAAGCAATACCACCCTCGTGCCTACAATATCTGGCTCCTAACTAACCATTGTAATATTCTTCGTTTTTAAATACTTGAGTTAAAAATAATGTTTGTATAAGTAGAAATAAAATCTAACTAACTCTTCGAATAGTTTCTAATCTACACACTCATCTATTAGTGGCTCAATGTACTCTTGAAATCTGCACTGTCTCAATATTTCATTTATATTCGTGCTACTGAACGTGTATGGATAATATAGAATGCAGGTATTTCATATCAACCTGTAAGTTTACCGCTCCACGAAATACTAGATATATAATCAATCATGAGTCTATTGCATCATATATATGAACACTCTCTCTTACGCAGTACCTGTTATTCACCCAAGTCAAACACAATATCACTGTCACGATACACAATTCTACATAATTCATGTTTACCTTACCTTGAAATGGTCATCTGCGCGGAATTCTCTTCTTGACGTATATTTTCAAACATGGCATAGAAACTCACCTTATATTACTAATAAATCATTAACACGTCAAATTGCAATTCTTACACTTCCCGTAGAACATAACTAAATCTCTTCACTTAAACCATTCATCAATATATAATCACATTTCAATACAATATCGTCGTCACTTTAACATACTATCGGCTTCCATTTAGCCGCATGCATATAGCCATAACTCCGAAACCATATGCTAAATATTCAAGAATTGCTTAGCAAAATACGCAGTCAATAACCTCTATTTTTAATAACAGTAATACGAATTCATATGCCCTCTTTCTCTGACGAAAGGAATACTTAATTTGTCAATGATCATCGTATTGCGCAGGTATTTCGTGACGTAAACTATACTCAGGTGAAACGAGATTAATCGAACCTTTACTAGTAACTTAGACTCATTGATTCTAGCTCTACACAAGTAACATACCTCTCTCTTATCGGATATTATTTCCACTGTCGATGTGCTAGTGCGGTATCCAGTATGTGTCATATTATCATTCTAATTTATCACTTCCATCTAATCTTAAAATCTTAAGTATTTCACACACTACTTATATTACACACGCGTTCTTAATTACTTCATAAATCACCAAATTCTCAGCACATGCCAAAATAGATTGAGGGTGCAGATTGCAAGAAACTACTCTACTATAGAAAAGTATGGACTTAGCTCGTCAGTTGCTACATCTGGTCTGGTGGTTGCTCCGTCCTTCTGTTGCTGCTAGACCCTCAGAATGGAACTGGATATCTGGCTGGGCTGGACGTTCATGGTCATCTGCTGGTCACATAGCTCGTCAGACCACTCCATATCGTCCGGTCTTTTGGCTGGCCGATGCTCATCCAACGTCATCATCTTCACTGGTTGGCCTGTCCATTACTCTCCGACTGGTCATCTGGTTCGACGGTACATATCCCCAGTTTGGTCCATCTTGATAAATTAGCAGACAGTCATCATCTTGTATCTGTAGACAATGAAAAGAATTCCTTGTGGGCAGTAGTTAGTCATAGTATTCTGCATTTTTCTGTTATTTAAAATAATCGTCAAAGTTTTTCTTTCTGTGAAATATTTTCTCCGTAAATAATTATTTTTTTTTACTGCTACGGAAATTATAATCTTCTCGTATGTAGTTATTTAATGTTTCACAAAAGTGAATTCCGATTCTTTCGATCGTTACGTTGCTGCTTATTAGCCCAAATCCGTCGTATATCACCAATATTTTATATATATATTTTTTTTCTCGGCTCTTCTACTTGCATACAGCGATGAATACTTTAATTATTTGCTGTCGCGAATATATATAATTAATATTCTTCTTCAATAGGTAAGTATATTCGTCAAATATGTAGATCTGCTCGCATCTGCGTCTTGTCTCCGTGAAGTAATTTTTTTTGAGAGTCTCGTTAAACAATTCACCCGCTGCTATGTTTTTTTTAAAACAATTCAAATGAGCCTCTACTGTTCTCCAGTGTCTTCGAAACCTATCCTTTCCGTGACGTACATAGCCTCCTATACGTTGCATTGATACGAAGTTCATTGCCTTAGTAGATCGCATGGGCCATACCTTCCTACGCCGCCATTTTGTTGTTGGTCTACGAGATGCGAACGGGCACATTTAATCCCCCTGGCACAAAGAAAATATATTGGTCACGATATATTTTCTCATTGTTAACTTGAATCTCAAATGTGACTTTGCATCTCGTATATTCTCTGCCATTGCGATATTATCTATTCGATTATCGAATATCAGCAGATTGATATCGATTACGTCCTAGTTGCATTAATTTGTTTACATATCCCGTAACCATGTATTTGGCAACTGCTTTTTCTTCATTTTAGTGGTCATAATAAAGATAATTATTCCTTCCTCTTTGCGCATTTCACAATGGTAGGTCATTTAATGGCTTTAGACTTTCTTATCTCTTAAGTTCTTGTTACATTTGCTGATTCTCTTGGAAGTACAACTTGATATTGCATGCATTATGTACGTTACGATATTTGCCATTTAAACTTGCTATTTCGTACGCATTATTCCCAAGTACGCGTTCGATTCTGTAGGGACCATTGTATAACGGCAGAAATTTAGCACATATTTTTGCTGGTGCAATTGATATTGGTGCAGTCTTAACCAGAACTAGATCTTCTTTAATTAAATCTTCAGGTTGAATGTCCCAATGATCTATTTGTGCTACTACCCAACTGCGAATTTTGACAATTTACCATTTCTTTTGCTACTTTAGAGTCCAATTTAGTTTACGTTTAGTAATTTCCTTCTCTTCCTTGGTGGTTTGGATGTTGTCCGTATTTGCTTTGACTTTATTCCGCCTTCCGGAATCAATCTACCGTTTTCGTAATAATTTTCCTGACATGTCTCCACGATGTATTTTAACCTAGTTCTAACTTGCTTTGTCAATGTTCCTATCATCTCGAGTATACGGAAATCTCTTTGTTCTTGCATAACACCCTGATGTATGTTTATGTCATCGTTCATTTTCAATATTTCTGTTTGCATTATTTTAATCTTTATCTTTCTCAGTTTCCGTAACTTCTTTTCCATCCTTTTCACCTGATTTAGCTGATTATGTTGCCATTCATTTTGAATACTCCGTTCTTCCAATTTTGCTCTTCTCTTTTCTAGTTCAAGCAATATTTGCAGTTTTCCTACTTGTTTCTTGGTCTTCCTCCGTAACTCTTTTCCCTCATTCTTAACTACCTCTTTTTGTTTCTTCTTCTTTCTCTGGTTTCTCTGAGTTAAGTCCGGTTTATTGCTTATTTTATCTGTCTGTTCCGGTTGATGAATTATCTTTTGCAGTAGTTCTTGTTTGTTCAATATTTCCTGTGATAATCCCTGATTAACAAAATTTTCTTGTGGTACTTCTGCTTTCTTCTTTATTTCTTGTGTTAACTCCGTTTGATTCTCATGACACTCTTTTCTATCCGTCTCCTTGGTGAGTTTTTGCTGGTCTTCCTCATTTTCTTCATTTTTCATCTCCTGAATGTCTTCTTGTTGTTCCATAAACTTCTCTTCTTTTTCTGTTTCTGTGTCCAGTTCCTGGTTTTCCTCCGTTTCTTCTTCTCTTGAAGTTTGGATGACTTCTTCTCTATCTTCTTTTCGACTTTTTCCGTATTCCTCGATCAACTTATCGAATATTTCACGTTGTATTTTAAGTAACTCCTCTAGAAATTCTTGTTCCTTTTGATCTTTCTCTGCCCGTCTCCTATTCTTCTCTTCTTCCCGTTTCCTCTCTCTCTCTTCACGCTCCTGTTTCTCCTTCTGCCTTTCTTCTTCACGCTCCTGTTTCTCCTTCTGTTTTTCTTCTTGTTGTTGCTTCAAATATTCGAGAAACCATAATGGAGCTCCTTCTTGTTTCTCTAGTGTTCTTCTCATCTCCTCTTCTTGTTCTCTTCTCGTCTGAACTCTACCCTGTGTTGCCATTTTATGTCGTTTTCTATATATTCGTTATAATATCTCAAAGTTTGTATTAAGTTCTCTATTTTGTTAAAAATCACTTATTGGCCTAACAGTCCTCTAAGTTCACAAAATATCAAATATTATATCACACACACCACAATAACTTAGTCTACAAGGTTTAAAATAGTTCAAGGTTTGCACTATATGCACTAATTTGAAGTTTTCTCTTCAGTAAATAATAATATTGATGGACCTTCCTGGAGATCGGCACCATCTCACCAGATAAACCAACAACAACCAGACCAAGAGTTCAAACCTATGATTTCGTTCACATTTCGGATCATGTTACGAAATAAATAAATTAAAATTCCGTTATGCTGCATTCCATATTTATATGTATGGCCATCAGCCTATACCATAATTAAAATTAACTAAGTTTCATTTCATATTGACTTAAAATCACCTTATCCTAGCTTATTATTATTAAAGACAAGCAATCATCCAATAAATACAATAATTCCTTATTAATATACCTTCACAGGTTCAGCCATGCGGTAATAATTAATAAATTACTCAATACATTAGTGACATGTTTTCTATACCCGATACCTACATTTCGAGCTTCGTCACATGATTGCCTATTAAGTCATATAAGTTATCAGACTATTTCTTACACTCCCGCGATGTGTTTCTCTTCAGTCGCCACCCATTAATGCGACATTTAATTTATTTCAAAGTGAAGACCGTTTCCAATACTTTTTTTCACTTCATTTGGCGTTCCCACGGTGTGTTTCTCTTCACTCGCTCCACTATTGCGGCATTTATTACATCCTTTGGCAACTACAGTTCCCACGGCATCTTTCTTCATTTTAATCACGCTGAGATGTCAAAAATTACCTCTGGCGACCAATATTCAATGATCCCGCGGTGTCTTTCTCTTCAAATTGTCACACATTGCGGCGTCATTTTAATAACTTTCCCACGGTGTGTTTCTCTTCAATTGCCCCACAGTTGGGCAGCCATTTTAAATACTTGCACCCGCTCTTGCAGCGGTCAGTGCAAGATTATCCCGGTAGCTCATTATTTCTTCTCAGGGTATCCTTTTTCCGCCCATAAAATCTGAGATTTTATATGTAATTATTTAACGTGGTTTCTGAAGAGATTCTGACCGCTGGGGTACGCAACATGTAAGTATCCGTATGCGCGAGAACGACGACCGATAACTTAAAAGTCTCTCGCATTTCATTTGTGAGAAGATATTAATTGCTTACATCTAGTAAACTTATCAACTAACTTAACTCTAAACGTTGCCAGAACAGAAATTATAACACAGTCACATACTAAAGAAAATATATAAGATTATTTATTGAGAAAAATTAATATTCGAGATATAGTGAAATCTGGGTAGTATTAATGCCGTGTTATCTCATCATTTGAAAATAAGTTAGAGTCAGCGCTGGCTCATTTAAGATAAAATAGTGGAACTTAAAAAAAATGCTAACATTCTCTCATTAATAAAGTTCAAATTCTAATAAATACACATGTGAACCTTCGTAGCCATGTTCCGAAAGTATTACATCTTTTTTTAAATAATATTTGCGATCATTGAGCACCACGAACCTGCTACGCAGGCGTAGCAGGGGGAGAGGTGATACTCCCACGTGGCGCGTCCCAGGTGGCGGATAGGGGGGTCCTAACCGGCTTGCCGGCGGACTTGAGGGAAATAAAATACCTCTCGCGGACCAAACACACACCCCCTGTGGGTGGGGGAGGCAGACGAATAATACACCCACGGTATCCCCTGCCTGTCGTGAGAGCCGACTAAAAGGGGCGACCAAGGGATGATTGCATTCGAACCATGAAACTACATGTGCTTAGTACCACCACGCGGAGAACACCAAGGGTCGCTTTAACTTGTGCGTAGTACCACCATATTAGGTACGAAATAGGTTTATGATTAGTAGCACACAGGAGCACCGCGCGGTCGGCTTTTGCAGTACCTGTGATTAGTACCACCATATGAGCCGAACCATGGGATGATAGCTACCATGGTTCTGCCTTGCCTATGATTAGTACCCACTATATGAGGAACACCACGGGATAGGGAGAGGTCCCTGTGGTTAGTACTCTCATGTGATGAACACCATAGGTTTGCGTTGCCTGTAAATGGCGCCGCAAAGTGAGAAAAACATAGGTCTGTATTATACGTCGAATTTCATAACCTCTGAGTAGTACAATAATGTGTGGAATACCGCAAGTCTCTGCTACTTTTGATTAGTACCGCAACAGGACGTATACCATGGTTCTACATTACAAGCGATAAGTATCATTCTGAGGGGCCTTTGATCTGTATTTTGCACCCATTTCGACACCAAGCATTCTCGATTCAGGATTGTGCTTTGGAAGTGGTCCCTTGGTCTGTACTACTATTAAATATGACAGTTTTTTGAGACAGATCCACTGATTGTTTTCAATTCATGTTCATTCATTCTTCATGACATTTTTATTTTGGTCAGTGGATGATTTTGAACTTTTACTTCGTCATTTCAATTCGTACCATTAGGGGCCGATGACCTCGATGTTAGGCCCCTTTAAACAACAAGCATCATCATCATCATCATCGATCATTGAGCATTCAAGGAATCAAATAAAATTTTCATATTGTAAATACTGCTCTGTTAATTATTAAAGTTATCCTCACAACATATGAGACATGTTTCCCAAGTATACACTTTCACGTGTATTAAATTGTGGCAGTGTTCACCGACCTTCCATTCATAAGTTAAAGTCTTTCATAGGTTTGAACTCCGAGTGTTAGGTAATATCTTTCAAGTGTGAACAAGTAACGACTTACGAGCTAAAGCAATACCACCCTCGTGCCTACGATATCTGGCTCCTAACTAACCATTGTAATATTCTTCGTTTTTAAATACTTGAGTTAAAAATAATGTTTGTATAAGTAGAAATAAAATCTAACTAACTCTTCGAATAGTTTCTAATCTACACACTCATCTATTAGTGGCTCAATGTACTCTTGAAATCTGCACTGTCTCAATATTTCATTTATATTCGTGCTACTGAACGTGTATGGATAATATAGAATGCAGGTATTTCATATCAACCTGTAAGTTTACCGCTCCACGAAATACTAGATATATAATCAATCATGAGTCTATTGCATCATATATATGAACTCTCTCTCTTACGCAGTACCTGTTATTCACCCAAGTCAAACACAATATCACTGTCACGATACACAATTCTACATAATTCATGTTTACCTTACCTTGAAATGGTCATCTGCGCGGAATTCTCTTCTTGACGTATATTTTCAAACATGGCATAGAAACTCACCTTATATTACTAATAAATCATTAACACGTCAAATTGCAATTCTTACACTTCCCGTAGAACATAACTAAATCTCTTCACTTAAACCATTCATCAATATATAATCACATTTCAATACAATATCGTCGTCACTTTAACATACTATCGGCTTCCATTTAGCCGCATGCATATAGCCATAACTCCGAAACCATATGCTAAATATTCAAGAATTGCTTAGCAAAATACGCAGTCAATAACCTCTATTTTTAATAACAGTAATACGAATTCATATGCCCTCTTTCTCTGACGAAAGGAATACTTAATTTGTCAATGATCATCGTATTGCGCAGGTATTTCGTGACGTAAACTATACTCAGGTGAAACGAGATTAATCGAACCTTTACTAGTAACTTAGACTCATTGATTCTAGCTCTACACAAGTAACATACCTCTCTCTTATCGGATATTATTTCCACTGTCGATGTGCTAGTGCGGTATCCAGTATGTGTCATATTATCATTCTAATTTATCACTTCCATCTAATCTTAAAATCTTAAGTATTTCACACACTACTTATATTACACACGCGTTCTTAATTACTTCATAAATCACCAAATTCTCAGCACATGCCAAAATAGATTGAGGGTGCAGATTGCAAGAAACTACTCTACTATAGAAAAGTATGGACTTAGCTCGTCAGTTGCTACATCTGGTCTGGTGGTTGCTCCGTCCTTCTGTTGCTGCTAGACCCTCAGATTGGAACTGGATATCTGGCTGGGCTGGACGTTCATGGTCATCTGCTGGTCACATAGCTCGTCAGACCACTCCATATCGTCCGGTCTTTTGGCTGGCCGATGCTCATCCAACGTCATCATCTTCACTGGTTGGCCTGTCCATTACTCTCCGACTGGTCATCTGGTTCGACGGTACATATCCCCAGTTTGGTCCATCTTGATAAATTAGCAGACAGTCATCATCTTGTATCTGTAGACAATGAAAAGAATTCCTTGTGGGCAGTAGTTAGTCATAGTATTCTGCATTTTTCTGTTATTTAAAATAATCGTCAAAGTTTTTCTTTCTGTGAAATATTTTCTCCGTAAATAATTATTTTTTTTTACTGCTACGGAAATTATAATCTTCTCGTATGTAGTTATTTAATATTTCACAAAAGTGAATTCCGATTCTTTCGATCGTTACGTTGCTGCTTATTAGCCCAAATCCGTCGTATATCACCAATATTTTATATATTTATATTTTTTTTTCTCGGCTCTTCTACTTGCATACAGCGATGAATACTTTAATTATTTGCTGTCGCGAATATATATAATTAATATTCTTCTTCAATAGGTAAGTATATTCGTCGAATATGTAGATCTGCTCGCATCTGCGTCTTGTCTCCGTGAAGTAATTTTTTTTTGAGAGTCTCGTTAAACAATTCACCCGCTGCTATGTTTTTTTTAAAACAATTCAAATGAGCCTCTACTGTTCTCCAGTGTCTTCGAAACCTATCCTTTCCTTGACGTACATAGCCTCCTATACGTTGCATTGATACGAAGTTCATTGCCTTAGTAGATCGCATGGGCCATACCTTCCTACGCCGCCATTTTGTTGTTGGTCTACGAGATGCGAACGGGCACAGTATTAACGGAAATTTTAATTTGATCAATGATAAAATATATGGGTTAAGTGAATCACTAAATTGTAAAATAGATACTAAGATAGTAGAGGTAACTAATGAAATATCTAATTTAGAAAATAAGTTAAATAAAGAGTGTGTTGACCTTAGAGGAGAAATGGAGTCGAATCGGAGCGATCTTCATACTCAAATTGAGCATGTCAAAGAAATATGTACAGAGAATATCGTAGAATTAAGGGATAAAAGTTCTAGTAATCGGGAAGAAATTCATGAGGTAGTCGAGAAGAGATTGGACAAGATTTGCAATGCAGTTGGGGGAGAGATGGGGGAACAGATTAGTAGAAATGAGCAAGTTGAAAGCAAACTTGTGGAGGTCACTGAACTACGGGACGAACAGGAAACGTTATCACAGCAGGTGAGAGAGAGAGAGGAAGAATCGCAGGATGACGTGAGAATAGTGGAAGAGAATGCTGAGAGAGCAGCGGAAGAAGAAGAAGAAGAAGAAATTTCGAGTTGCCAGGGAGTGATACGGCAGAAAGGTACAGGTGAGACGGCGAGAGAAGTGGTAATAGCGAGTGGTTTGTTCAGTAGGGATTGTGATTTAACCAAGTTTTCTGGAAAACAATTTAATCCTATGGAGTTTGTGAAAATAGTTGAGAAAAGATTTGCAAGTAAGTTGAGGAATAATGTTATTGAAAGGGAATACGTGGTGGAAATCTTGTCGAATGTTTTTGTCGGTGAAAGTAGAATATGGTTTCGAGTGTACTGAGATAATATGTCTAATTTAGGAGAGATTAAAGGCAAGTTCATTGACAGGCTTTGGGAAGAATGTTTACAGGGGCGAGAGAGAGCGCGCATGATGTCTAGGGAAAGTAATATTGTAGAGAGAAGGGGGAAAATATTAGCCGTGTATCAGAGAAGTAGTAATCCTGATGAGCAGAGGATTAAGAGTTATGTCAATAGTGATAAGGGTCAGATGAGTAACCAGGGAGAATCAGAAGATGGGGGGCGTATGTATTTGATTTGTGAGAGAGAGTATCAGAGGAGTAATCAGAGAGAATCAGAAGATGGGGGGCGTATGTATTTGATTTGTGAGAGAGAGTATCAGAGGAGTAATCAGAGAGAATCGGAAGATGGGAGGCGTATGTATTTGAGTTATGAGAGAGAAGGTCAGAAGAGTAATCAGAGAGAATCGGAAGATGGGAGGCGTATGTATTTGAGTTATGAGAGAGAAGGTCAGAAGAGTAATCAGAGAGAATCGGAAGATGGGAGGCGTACGGATTCGAGTTATCAGAGGGATTATGATAAGCCGAATATGAAGGTTATCAAGGTGTCGTCATCTAGCCAGATTATTTCAGATTCACAGGGAATCGGGTAAGTTAAGTAGAGAGGCTGAAGGTAGTAGATGAACTGGTATTTAGTATAAGTAGTTATATAGTGAAAGTAGATTTAAGGGTAGTAGTAAGTTAGACCTAAGAAGTGTTCTGTCAAGTGATGTAAGTACTTGTAATGCCGAGAATGTGATGTAAGTAGTGAGGTAATAACTCCAATGATGGAAATTGTGATGTGAAGAAGGTACTATCAGATCTTATAACAGCCGTTGGGTGAGTCAAAGTGAGTAAATAAAATAATAGCGGTACCAATCATAAGTAAAGATAATTGTAAGTTTCAACTAGGCCTTGTTGTACCAGAACTTGTGTATTCAGTTGTTTTAGGAGCTGACTTGGTTGCAAATCATGGAAGTAGAGTAGACTTTAATTTAGGTAGTGTGTGTTTGTTCTATGAGTAATCTAGCAAAGAAGTACGTGTTAATTATGATGGTCTGAGGTAAGTGTGTTGGGTGACGTGTGTTCTTTGAAATATATGAGAGGTAAGTGAAGTTGTTCCCAGTGAGAGGAAATGTGTTGTTGGGTGTGTTACGTGTCTATACGACCAGGATCTGAGGGATCGTCGGTATGAGGCAGTGACGTGAGGTAATTTGAGTGAATTACAGGAGGAGTAATTGTGGTCGATGTTAGGTAAGCATCGAGATGTATTTAGTGGTAAGTGAGGAAGAACACGTATATGAACATAAATTTGTAGTAAATGACCATAGATCGTTTGTGGGAGGTAAGTACCCCATTCAACTTAAAAATGCTAGTGAAGTCTAGAACAAATAAACATTATGCTGGATTACGGAATAATTGAACCATCTTGTAGCCATAGTGTTGGGCCTTTAATTATTGTTGCCAAGGAGGATGTGATTTATTGAGATATGTAAGTTAATGAGGGCAAAATTGATTCGTTTGAGTGACAGAGTGCTACTCAGAGTTCCATTTCATCATCTGCAGAGGCGGGAAAATATGTTGAAGTTATTATTTTGTATCAGGGGTATTTCACTATTGTGAACCGTATCGGCAAGTGTGCATATTCCTTACAAGATCAGGAAGGGGATATTGTCGGTATTTGTAGTATTATATATGTAAAGAAGTACTTCACGTGAGATTTTTTTGAGATAATAATAAGATGATTAATTTTTGTAAGAAACTGGCTAAATAAAACTAACATCTGCGATTTGCGTGTGAACCAAGTGTCGTGTTGGTGTATTGGAAGAATAAGTGCTACATTGTCATGTTTTGTATGGCAAAGCGGAGAACAGGACATTGGACAGTTATCTGCGATAACAATATGCGAGAACAGTTCTCATATAAGTGATATTTCACAAAAAGTTTTGATATGTTAAAAAAAAGAAGAATGTAGTGTAATCATTTAAAATTATTTGTGTGTGTTAAATTAAGGGCTATGCTCTTGTGAATTGTATGAGAATGGGACACTGAACAGTTATCTACGATGGCAATGTGCGAGAAGAATTCTCATATATGTGATGTATTATAAAATGTATGGATGCTGAAAAAGAAAATTATTGTTGTATACTCATTTAAAGTGTTTATCTGTGTCAGTGTTATATATATAATTTTGTTCATAAATCAATCGATTCTTTGTTCTTCGATTTATTTATGAGGGAGGCGAATTGTAACGGTTCAAATCCCGTTACAAGATGATATCTGTATTTTTATTATTGTATGATTTTATCTGTATTTTATTATTATTATTATTATTATTATTATTATTATTATTATTATTATTATTATGTCAGTATTATTATTATGTTATCTGTGATATTGTACTATTATTGTAATTATCCGTTTTATTCAATTTTGCAATTGCCTGTTGCTTGCAAGATTGCACTTAGATGTATACACATATACGTATGTGTAGTATAACACTCAATACCTGTACAGTGAGAATTGTTGTATATATCAGAGATTGGGTATGACGTTGGTGCATTGTGCAATATTGTTGGCGATTCTGCCAAGTCATCGCCACTCCATGGCTACGTCATTGTTTTTATTTAGATATGCGCGCACGGACTCGTCGCCGCGGGGCTATTTCACCACTGTGTGTAATATCTGTCGCGTAGGTGGGAGTATGTCATTGTTATTTCTGGAGATTACGTAGTTGTGTCAGCCAACGTCTATATAAGGTGGGTGCACATTGTAGCGTCAGTCATTACTTATACGGATGCAGTACAGTGAAGTAGTCTACTAGATCAAGAGGCCTTGGTTGGCCAGTCAACCAGTGTGAACGAGAGATGGAGAAGACTCAGTGAGCCATTATTGGTCATTGAGAGAGTGAGACCAAACGGTTGGTCCGTCACTTAGTGGAAGACGCGGACGCAAGGCTTACCAAGGAGTCAGAGAGGGCAACCCTGGACCTGCCAAGAGGTCATACCATATTGACTTACAAAGAAGTCAGATGATATGGAGAAGAAGCAGTCGCAAGGATGTATCACCACGTTAGGCGTGACACATCTACAGTAAACACCAGAGCAATGGATTACGTCGTAATTACACTCAAAGTGTTAAAGGTACAGTCAAGTGAATCAGTGAGGGAAATATTTAGTATAAATTGTTAAATGTCCGGTCAAGAAGAATTCAAATTCATGCCTAGTTTCTTTCATTTGCAATGTCATAATTTCATATTCTCATCTGTTTTATCGCAACAAGACTCACTATTTTTTTGATATACTATTTAAAGAATATATATTGTTCTATCAAACGAATTCATAGTTTCATTTCATTGACAGTAAAATATCTTAACCTCAAAATTAATGGGGAAACCGAACGCCAATCTCCTTTTCCCAGAACTTATATGGTATGTTGTCAAAAGTAAGCTTATTACCCCACACCCTAGAGATAGTCAAGAGTCTCATTTTATTATTGCTGTACTGAGTGACAGCTGGCGCCCTTCAAATAACGTATGTGTAAGTAAACAGGTAACAAGTAAGTGTGAGTACAAGGTCAGACGAGTGTGTATTTTATATAATGAATATTAATTTTCATAATTTCCATTTTAAAATCCAGATTTTTCAAGTTAAATGCTGTTTTAAATATGTTTGTAAAGTTAGTCAGCAATTCAGGAACATGTTCACAAAGTGGCGAAGTGGCCTGTCCCTCTCCTACACTTAACCACATTTTAAACACATTTCTGCAAATCCGTAACTTATAAGTTTGCAGAGTTGCATTTTGAGAACACTGTCACATGTATAACATAAATGTAATATTATACTGTACATTTACGAATATGAAATAGTATTGCTCACACACACACGCACACACACACACACATTAAAATGCACATATTACACAATTATCAACTATGTCTACATATACAAGAGAAACACTCAGTCACAATTCACTCACAATCAGCTGTGCAATGCACACGTCAGTTGCTAGCTTTCAACAGGTAATCTCGGCAAGATCACTTGAATTTAATTAATTAATCACTGTCTGTGACACTGACTGGTAAGGAATTCCAAACTCTGGAACGGACCACAGTAAAAGAATTGTTATACTCAGATGAATGGTGAAGAGAAATTGCAAGGGTAGCCAGTGCGAGTGTTACAATTATGAAAGGAGAAGAGGAAATGAAATTTAGAGGAAATCTACTGAGGCTGGGAGGAGGCAGACCAAGGCATGCATATGACTAACAGACTGGAGTAGATGTAAGATATTCTAGTTATGTAGACAAGTTATATAGCAAGGGGTACTGCACAGTCTATGAACTGATGCCCCCAAACAACAACCATAATAATGACAAATTTCAATAGAATCAATGTATTATATCATACCAAACCACATAATATGTAGATCTATATCTTTGCACTATAACTATTTAAAACTAAAAATAAATTACATTTTAAATTAATATAACACGTAATATAATTGAAGTTTCAATTAACACTAGCAGAAGTACCCGTTCTTCGTACGGGTTATCAGAAACTGGCTCTAGTTACTCATACTATCGGTGTGACTGATTTCATAAGATATTTATATCACTGGTGTATTTACTTAAGTACGGAGGAATTATTTGTCATGTTTGGAATTATAGTGTATCTTCTTCTTCTTCTTCTTCTTTTCTTCATGGGGCCTCTAAATATTAGTTCCTAATTAGCGTCGACCTATAAGATCTTTTGCTACCATGTTTTTCCTTCATTCCCACCTAGATATACCTGCTCCCTCCACAAAGCTGCAGGTTTAGTGTAAGTATACTTCCGCTAGATAGTACCACAAATATAAATATTATTGAATGTATTAGCTTGATCCGACTTTTTGTAACTATTACAAATGAGCAAGGAAATACGCGATGCATAAAAGAAACTACTATAATTATCTAGAATTATAATTCTCCTGTCGCACATCATATAATGTATCCGAGTATAAATGTTGAGAATGTTTTTCAATCTTGACAATTGTGTACAGTATAAAGGTTTTCATGCTTACAATGATCGTAAAAGTGGACCAAAATATCGGCACTAATAACATCAGTGATCCTACTACTCCTTTATTTGATAGATAATAGTTTAAACTATAGGTAAAAGACTCTGTAAAATGCTGAAACCTAAGCCAGTACGTAAAAACGGAGATCCGTCGGCAACCGCTGGTCGCTGTACTAAGGAGATCTCCGGGGCTATTCTTTTTATACTTCATTCCCTTTCCATCCACGCCCAAAGGAGTGCTATGAGCGTCTTACACAACAGTTTATTTTTTTCCTGATAGTAAGTCATACGTGTATCAATTTTGGTTGGCAGCTATGCCCAAACGTACATGCATAATCTGGCTGCTGTAGAATCCTGAAGCTGACGTTGCCATGGTTACGGCCGTTCGTTTCTTTATCCGATTCCTAGAGCAGGGAGAGTGTGGTTCCAATATCTCCATAACGGTTGGTTTTAGGGCCTTAATACATGGTCTTCGGGCCCGAAGGTTTTACCGAGTTTTGTTCTATGCGTCAAGGGGCATAAAATGAGCGTTGTCTCGTCGTTGTACGACACATTCGATTTCGCTTATATTAGCCTATTATTTTAATATTTTTATAACTCCCGTCATCGCCCCCTCAATTTTTTTTGAAAATAAAACACAGCCCATGTTACTTACTGGCAATGTAGGTGAAATAATTTTTAAAATCGATTCAGTAGTTTTTGAGTCTATCCGTTACAAACAAATATGCAAATTTTTCCTCTTTATATTATTAGTATAGAAGTATAGATTACATCCCTACACATACGGTTGCCGTCAGGAAGGGCATCCAGCCGTAAAACAGGGTCAAATCATCATGTGCGACACAGTTCGTAGCCGCATCCTCACAGGTGTGGGTAAAGCGATAGAAGAAGAAGATACTCATTTTTAAAAATTCACACGCTTTTTTATTCTTTTCACACCCTTAAGTGGATTTTCCAAAAAGAGAGTGTTAATTTTTAAAGAGATTCCAAGTACAATTTTAAAGTCTGTAACGTCTTCATTTTTTTGAGATATATGTATCCTCATATAAATAATTCAACTCCTTCCTCACTTCTTTTCAACCCCCCCCCCCCTCTCTTAAGTGGATTTTGTGAAAACGAATATTTGTGTTCTTTTATTTTTAAAGGGGATTCCAAATATCAATTTTCATGTCTGTAACATGTTAAGTTTTCGTGATTTATTGTAGATAATTTTGCTGCTGTAGAATCCTGGAGCTGACGTTGGCATGGTTACGGCAGTTCATTACTTTATCCGATTCCTAGAGCAGGGGTAGTGTGGTGCCAATATCTCCGTAACGGTTGATTTTAGGGCCTTAAAACATGGTTTTCGGGCCCGTAAGGCTTACCGAGTTTTTTCCTTGTGTCAAGAGGATGAAATTGAGCTTTGTTTCATCCTTATACGACAAATTCGATTTCGCTTACAGTAGCCTATTATTTTTATATCTCCCCCTCCCCCGTGCGCCCCCACCTCGAATTGTTTTGAAAGTAAAATACAACCCATGTTACTCACTCGCAATGTAGCTTTCTATAGGTGAAGTAATTTTTAAAATCGGTTCAGTAGTTCTTGAGCCTATTCGTTACAAACAAACAAATTTTTCCTCTTCATAATATTAGTATAGATTAATACGAACATTACAATTATTAATGTTACCGTGTTTTGGTGGTAGGTAGAGGTGTAAGAAGGTGCGGGCGTGAATGGGTCTCAAACTACGGAATCAAAGTTAATGTAAAATTTAACAAGGTTATATTTTCTTTTCAAGATTAAGTAATAACCAAGAACAGGTACTAGTAGCCGAAACACAATTTGAAATGTACAATTACAGGGATTACAGAATTTGGGCTTCGAGCCCTGAGTTCACAATTCTTGAGCAACTAGCCCAACTTTCCGATATACAAATTTTAACAAAGGGGCAGAAGACCCCAATCAAACCCTGGAGCACTTGCTCCAAATTACACAGTAAAGCCTCCTCGAGGCATACAACACTCCGTTTCCAAAAGAGCCACTCGCTCTTTAATTTAAGCCTCTCCCAGGCCACACCAAACTCCACCTTCAAGCTGTCCTCAACGGACGTAAACACAGGGGTAAAATACCCAATCTACTGAGGTCTATTAAATGAAAAGCAGGTTAATTAAATGACCTCTAAAACAATTTGAGAGGAGGCGAACTTGCACTCCTAATACACTTTGATTAAGACCTACTTGGCCCTAGGCCGTTAATACAAGGGCTAATCCCATACTAAAGAGGTGACTTAAGAAGAGAACAATTTGTTTTACGTTAACGAAGAATAGATTGAGAAAACTAAGTTCACCTCACAACAATATGAGTGGGAGCTCGAGAGGGTTAGCACTCTCTATCCCAGTATGAAGCTTTAAAAGAGAATATATGAAAAGAGTAGTTACATTTTAGGAAAAGGTTACATGGTTGAACGCTTAGGACCCGCCCCGAAAGTTAAACTGCTGAGCTAGCAAAGAAAGAAGTTATTAATCGGCCATTACCTTGTTGTTGACCGCTGCCGAAGAAAGAGGCGCTTCCCGCCTCCTGCTATGTACTTAACACACTGAAAGATGGAACAGAAGTGGCCCGGAGACCCGAAAATCAGCAGTTTATATCCTCTCGCGGAAGGTTCTAGGCGTTAGGGGAAAGAAAACACCCTCCCACAAACTCTTTATTGGGTAGGACCCCGCAACAGATTCAAGTTGGGGGAAGATACACCAGATTGGTCAGAAATTAATAGAAGAAATTCGGGATTGGATACATTCATAACAAGGGGAAGAAAGGGGTAAATATTGCCAACTTAAACAATGACAGAAAGAAATTTAACAGAGAACAAACTCTTGAAATTAAATTTTCTCCAAAAAAATAGTTCTTTGACTCCGCACTAGGTTGCACTATTGTAGATCTTCAGTAGTGTCCTCTAGAAGAGAAAGTTCACACTTCTTACTTCAAGTGAAACAAAACCACAACAAAAATGACACAGTTCAAAAACTCAAAATTTTCCACGTGGTGACATCTTCTGAGAAAGTAGAGAATTAATAGCGTAGATAAAGTTCAGACTTCCTCCAGCAGAGGAGTTTCAACTGGCGCACATTTTAAATTAGCGGAGTGGAGGTGTACCGCCCGGTACAATTAAAATGAGCTTAGTTACTACGATTAAAAACTAAAACTTGATAAATTTCAACTGTAATATTACTATACCTTACATTCCCATAATATTTATATAATAATTAGAGTCCGGATGTTTAAGCAATAATAGGTTAGAATGCCAATTCATTTGGCTAGTTCAAAATATCGTCTAGCCCACTCTTCCGTAATGTAGCGAGAGTAACATAATTTCTAGGGATTCCAAAAGTCCAGACCCCTAATATTTATGCAAATCTCAGAGCAGAACTGTTGTCCGGGCTAGTGTATACTTGTTAACAGTTTCATTGCATTATGCGCTGGCTGGTGGAATGTAGCCTAGTCTTTACAGTGCACTATGTCTTCTGGTATGGGCTAGAATCATTTTTTTACGTTCATTGACTTGTCTCAGTCTCATCGTTGGGTTTGACAATATGAAAGTGACCGAGGTATGCGCGATGCTGGTAATGCCATTCCTTATGCAGCCAGTCCTCGTTATGAATGGTGTGAAAATATCGCTCATGAAGTCGGTTGGTGCGTGCATTTCAGTGCGCCTGGCAGGCTGATATGTATTAGCAACTTCTGGCCTGGAGAGGAAAGCCACGGGAAACTACCTCACTCCTCATTTACCTAGCCTACCTCTTCAGTGACACCTCGGCTATTTATGACAGCTTCTGGCGGAACTGTGGAGGATGAAACTAGCATTCGGGCTGAATACCCAACACACATACAAGTTAGCATTGTTATTCGCTGTGAAAACCATTGTTGTTTGTTCACAAATAGAGCGATGCTGAGTGACAATAATTAGATATGCATTAACACATGATCGGATAATGATGTTAATTGTGATAATATCAAGGATAGCCGAGCTATATTTAGGTATATTACCCTAATTTAACAGCTGATATAAATATGAGATATTTCTATATCATACACGAGGGCGAGACCAGCTCTCCTTGAAGCACTGTGGCTGGCTGATGTTTGCGCAGATAGAGTTACGCCTGTCGGTGGACTGAGTAATTAAGACGGCACAGTCAAGTAATTTCTAGAGGCAACGGCCCCGCCTATGTGACGACGTGTTACACCGCCTCTTAGACGTGGGGTTCGTCGTATGCCGCAGGACACTGTAACGTTCAGTGCGTGGTTCGCGTACCACTTCCTCCTCGTCTACTTCTTCTTATGCTATGTATCTGCTTGAGACAGGTATCAACTGGATGGACATCTCCAGGATTCTCTGCCCTGAGCATCTTTTCTCAGGAAAGCAACGGGAAACTACCTCACTCCTCATTTCCCTAGTACGCCTCTTCAGTGAAGCCCAGGCTGTCTGTTGATAGCTTTCAGTGGAACTGTGGAGGATCAAACCAGCCTTCGGGCTGTATACCCAACATACATACATACCTTCTTAAGTTGAGAGAGTGGACTGGCGATCGTGATGCTCCGTGCTAAGTCTGCTCTCCCCATTCATCTATCTATCCGACCGCTTTCAGTCAAATCTTGTTCAAGTGTGCGCCTCAGACGATGGCATTCTAGGTTTGATTCCCAGCCAAATCGTCGGATTTTATCGACAGGCCGAAGAAATTGATGTTCCACAAAGTGAATCCTCAATCATCAGATCGAGTGAGTGGTTGAAGGTTTGGGTCGGGCAGCTCTGAGCTTGCATTCAAGAGATAGCGGGTCCGAACCCCTCCTTCGGCAGCCCTGAAAATTTCTTCCCATGATTTCCCATTTTCACACCAGGAAAATTTCTGGGGCTGCACCTTCATTAAGGTCACGGTCGCTTCCTTCAACTCCTAGAACTTACCTAACCCTTCGCCACCCTATTTGCGTCGGAGCAATGTAAAAATAACTTGTAAAAATGTTATCAGTTGTCGCTAGAAAGTGATTTAATTTTTAACATACTTACATGTTTTATTCCTTTTATTGTAAGTTACAGAAGAAGAAGGTAACTACGTAAAGTAAATTCCTTCGGCGCGGGGTCCAAGTGTTTGCTCTATCGTCAACATTCCTAAAACTCACACACTACACTGCCCTATACTAGCACGCAGTTTCCTTTCCATGTCCGGTCCATGGATAAATGGTTAGCGTGCTGGCCATTGGTCGCAGGGGTCCCGGGTTCGATTCCCGGCAGGGTCGGGAATTTTACCCATCATTGGTTAATTTCGCTAGCACGTGGGCTGGGAGTATGTGTGTGTCGTCTTCATCATCATTTCATCCTCATCACGATGCGCAGGTCGCCTACGGGAGTCAAATAAAAAGACCTGCACCTGGCAAGTCGGACATGTCTTCAGATACTTCCGGCACTAAAAGCCATACCCCATTTCATTTCCTTCCCATGGAAGACATCGGGGCGTCTTCTTTACAAGGGATGTATGAGACTCTAATAGACACAAGAAAGTGCTATCTATATTAATAGACTATATTGAAGTACAAGGAGAGCCTCCGTGGCTCAGACGGCAGGGCGTCGTCCTCTCACCGCTGGATACCGTGGTTCAAATCCCGGTCACTCCATGTGAAATTTGTGTTGGACAAAGCGGAGGCGGGACAGGTTTTTCTCCGAGTACTCCGGTTTTCCCTGTCATCTTTCATTCCATCAACACTCTCCATTCTCATTTCATAGCATTTATCAGTCATTAATAAATCACTTTGGAAATGGCGACCCCATTGTAATAATAGAATATATCTGGTTCATTCATCACATCCCTGACTCGGTCAAAGACTGGAAAACAGGTTGTAGGTTTTCATTTCATTGAAGTAAAAATACAGCGATGTGCGATAAAATAAAATAAGATAAAATAAAATAATAAGCAATAGACATTAATTAATGAGGCAATTACAGACATCTTAGAAACCGAAAACTTCGTACAAGAGAACCTGCTCCGCCAAAGATCCCAAGAGAAGAACTTTCCACTCGTATATTTTCTCCGCTACACGGAAAGCGCAGAGTCATGAATATTTTTCTGGGATTAGAAAACGAGAGAGCGAATGCAGATTCTTTGGCTGTTTCCCTCTTAGAAGCCTCTTACGATATTCCGTGGGTACAAATAATTCGTCCTATCACTCCACCTTCGGGGGAAAAGTAGTTTCAGTAAATGGAAAGTAAAACATATGAGTACCCAGAAAATAATTGTAAGACTCATGAATTGAAAAAAATGTAATACACTCTCCTTGTGTGCAGTTGGAAGTAATTTTAAGAATATTCTAGCTAATATTTTTTACGTCTAAGTAACAATATTTTCATGAACATTGTAATCGGGATTTATGACCCGTTATGTTCAAAATAAATACATAAATTAATAATTAAATTCTAGATGTCTTAAATATTATTATTATTATTATTATTATTATTATTATTATTATTATTATTATTATTATTATTATTATTATTATTATTATTATTTCGTTATGTCCGACTAACGACTGCGATGGTATATTTTTAGTTGATGGCGATGCGTTTTCCTTCTCTCAAAATCTCTTTTATCTTCTCACTTTGGGGCGATCTTTTGACCAGCTTTTGTTGGTAGAAGTGCTTGGATGGTGTGTGAAGCGGTAATTGTCGACTAATTTTCTAAACTTAGATTTGTCTAATTGCCAATTGTCTTTAACTTTCATTAATAGTGTTGGTACAGGTTATGAGATTTCCTTATCATCCTTATCATCCAGATTGCCGCTGTGCAGAATGGTCCAAAAATGTCCTCAATATTTTTCTTTATTTCTTTTCTACATATTTAATCAACGATCTGCCTCCAATTATCAGTGCTTCATATGCACAGAGTGCTTTAAGCTTGATTAGAGTGTCGAAATGCCCTAATTTTGCATTTCGAGGTCTGCACGCTCTTTGCAGTTTAGAGATACAGTACTTTCTTTATTTGCTTCACAATTCAGTGTTGAAGGTTGGATGACTTATCCCAGGTATTTGAAAATTGACACTTGGGATATTTTGCCATAGTGGGTTTTCATTGGATGTCCATCGAGGTACCAAAGATATCCTTCTATATAGTAGATTTTCTAGTACGAGATCTGGAGTCCTATTCTGGATGCAAATAAATCAATTCTTGACCTGGTAAATGTATTATTATTATTATTATTATTATTATTATTATTATTATTATTATTATTATTATTATTATTATTATTATTATTATTATTATTATTATTAGCCATCCCTGTGGTGTAGAGGTAGCGTGTCTATCTATTATTCCAAAGCTCTGGGTTCGTCTTCCCGTCAGTTGAAAGATTTTAATTCTGGACTGAGGAGTACAACGGGGTTCACTTGATACGAGATTTTCTCTGTTACAGAAGAAAGCGCACAGTGAGAAGATGACGGTACTGACCGAATATACATAGACGAACACTGGTTGCCAAATTTACAATTGTGTCGAGAAACTAATGACGCTAATTTGAGATAGATCCCAGCTCAAAAACATGTCCATGTTAAAACGAAAATTCCTAAATCTGCTCGAGGGATCCCAACATGGAGGATATAAAACTTGGGCTAAAATGGAAATGAGCATAAATACGCTAGCATAAGGATTCCATTCACCCAGAAGTAAAATTGAAACCAAGTCCTCATGTTTCAGGCAGATCACCCTTACGACTCATTTAGGGTATGAATAAACTAGCAGAGAAAAAAGAGAAGGATTGTACAAATATATATATAGAATAAGGGCTGGAATTAATATAATTATTTTCTTTTTCTTCCGCCACTTTTCCCACGTTGATTGTAAACTGTTGCACACATGTACATATGGCCCGATTTTACGGTCGGATGTACTTCCTGACGCTAATTCTATATGGTGGAATATATTGACTTATTGTGTGTTTCTGAGGTAGTTTGTAGTGTGATGTATTGTGTGAATATGATGAAGAATGTGTTGGGACAAACACAAATATCCAGTCCCCATACATCGCTAAATCTACGGCCCGACCAGCGATCGAACCAGTGGTCCTATGAACTGAAGGCAAATAAGCTGACTATTCAATCAAGAAGCAGTGCGCTTGTTTTAATATTACAAAATTAACGTTAAATCCTGTCATCATCCTGACGTGGTGCGACTCATCTGTGACACAACCCTAATGGAGATTAGCTGCATGTAGTATTTAACTACTTAACAGCCGTGCTCCCACTCTGATATTTCTGACAGTACCGGGAATCGAACTCAGGCCCACAATGACGGCATCTAATAATGGTAACCACTACATAATGGACAAAATAAAATGAAATACAAAACTTCCGTCGCTTGGACTAGTCTAAATGTTATGCCCACCCTGCTCCTGTTAAACAAATAATATTATTCATCTACGTCCTTTGAGATTTCCCTTCCGTTTTTTTTGTTGGTATCCCTGCATTGTCTGACTCCTTGTAAATCTTATAGAATGGGCCGATGACCTTCGATGTTAGGCCCCTTAAAACAAGCGACAGCGAGCGTCAATTTTATAGATTGCCCAGTAAATGTTCACGAATTATGAGCCGGTTAAAAACTGGTACGACTAAGGTGATGCGAATAGGAAAGGAGGAGACTGCTGTTAATATAACACTAGTGAGAAGGAAATTGGAGCAAGTAAAGTCATTCACATACTTGCGACGTTTGTTGACATGGAACGGAAGGTGTACAGAAGAAATAAGAAGCTGAATATCTATGGGAAAAGATGATGATGATGATGCTTGTTGTTTTAAGGGGCCTAACATCTAGGTCATCGGCCGCTGATGGTACGAAATGAGACGAAATGCAATGACAAAATAAAAATCCAAAATGTTCCACTGACCAGACTTCAAAGCGTGAGGACGAAAAATGAACGAATGGATATGAAGTTAAAACAATCAGTGGAGACGACCCGCAATGCCTCAGTCTCAGAAACTGATGGAAAACAACAGTAATACTGACCAAGGGACTGCTTCTAGAGGTCAATACTGAATTGGTGATGCTTGCAAGCTAAAGGGGTCATCGGCCTCTCATAATGGTACTTATCGCTTGAAAAGTAGAACCATGGTATTTGACATGGTGCGGTACTAATTAAAATATCGTAGACTCGCGGTATTCGACACATTATGGTACTACTCACAGGTAATGAAATTCGCGCATGTAATACATACCTATGGTGTTTCACACATAGCGGCGCCATTTACAGGCAACGCAAACCTATGGTTTTCTTCACATAAGTGTACTAACCACAGGGACTCGTACTATCCCGTGGTGTTCCTTATATAGTGGGTACTAATCATAGGCAAGCCAGAACCCTGGTGTCGCTCATATAGTGCTACTAATCACAGGTACCGTAAAAGCCTGACCGCACGGTGCTCCTGATTGCTACTAATCAAAAACCTATTTGGTACCTAACATAGTGGTACTACGCGCAAGTAACAGCGACCCATGGTGTTTCCCGCGTGGTGGTACTAATCACATGTAGATTCATGGTTCTAACCCAATCTACCCTTGGTCGCCCCTTTTAGTCGCCTCTTACGACAGGCAGGGTATACCGTGGGTGTATTCTTCGTCTGCGTACCCCACCCACAGGGGGTTGTGTGTTTGGTCCGCGAGAGGTATTTTATTTCCCTCAAGTCCGCCGGCAAGCCGGTTAGGATCCCCCTATCCGCCACCTGAGACGCGCCACGTGGGAGTATCACCTCTCCCCCTGCTACGCCAGCGTAGTAGGTTCGTGGTATGGGAAAAGAAGCCTTCGGAAAGGTGAGATGGCTTTTGACATCTAAGGCAATCCCTATTGATTTAAGAAGGATATTCGCTAAGTGTTTTGTGTAGAGTGGAATGTCGTATGGAGCTGAAACATGGACATTTGGAAAGTTTTGAAATATGGTTGTGGAGAAGAATGGAAAAAGTGAAGTGGACAGATAAAATGAGAAATGATGAACTGCTAAGAAAAGTAGGTAAGAAGAGACACCTGATAAAAACGATAAGGAAGAGGAAAATATCCTGGTTGGGTCACATTATACGTAGAAATTGTCTTCAACAGAGTGTGATGGAGGGAAAAATAGATGTAAGAAAATGAATAATAATAAGAAGAATAAGGTTTGGAATATTAACAGATGTCAAACAAGGAGAAACTATGAACAACCGAAACAAAATGCTCAGGACAGAGAATCATGGAGGCTATCCAGATGATACCTGTCTCAAGGCAGATTCACAGAAGAAGAAGAAAAATTCCTTTCAGAATACACATTTGGCAACATCTTGGAGTACCCTGCATTAGATCTCTTGGAAGTCCAAGAAGATCTAATGTTTGCTGTTAATTATTACACTTTTAAAAGAAAGACGACGGGCCCTTGGGCATCAGATATCTCAGACATACTTTTTTGCCTTTCAGCTCTGCTTAGAGTTCACTTTTTTTGTCCACTCGCATTAACTTCAGAGCATTGTCCTGCCATACTGTGAGATTATAATCGTTGTTACTCGCCTCCTGTTGTATCAAGACACGTTCACAAATAAAGGATAATGCTAGTAATATAAATTACACAGGCATTGCCTAATATGGTGAGATGGACGAGCGAATTTAGAATTCCTGGAATGTACTTCATGATCTCAGGATATTAATTTCAAGGCACCTGAGAAGTAATATAGCAGAAAAAGACTTGGAAAGAAACAATATAGTGACTGCGATTTAAAAAGAATATCATTAATGAGAAAGGTAGTTGATATATTACGCACGTAATTGAAAATGCTGTGTAGAAGCAATGTTCCTCCACACAGCGACAATTAACGTCGTGCAAAGGAACGGAAGTTGATTTTTGGAAAGGGAGGGATATTAACATGGGGGTCACAATTTCTTGAAGGTTATTTGAAATACATGGGTGGAATAATCTTCCGGTGTTTAAGATGCCCCGTTATGCTTCTGAGCATTGTGGTCACCCGAGGATAATAGGCAAGATGTTACACAGGTTGTTTCACCTAAGATTACGACTTGAAATGATACCGAAATGGAACAAGTTGTTGAAGAACTCATTTCTCAGCATTATATCCACGAATGTGGCGCACAAATTCGGAGGATAAACTAATCCGGTAAACTAAGAAAAACCGAAGAATCCACCCACGGTATCCCCCGCCTGTCGTAAGAGGTGACTAAAAGAGGCGACCAAGGGATGATTACATTACAACAATGAGACTACCTTTGATTAGAACCATTACATGCGGAACACCATGGGTCGACGCTACTTGCCACTAGTACCACCTTGCGAGGAAAACTATTGGTCTACGTTACCTAAGAACAGGGACACTACGGGTCTGGGCGTTACTTGTGATGGGTGCCATCGTGTTTATTCCACCGAGGCAGGCGTTCGGTTGAAAAGACAAGAATCTAGCCAGAGTATCTGCCGAGCGCTGCGCTCCAATGTATTCAGAATGGGTCTGCGTTACCTTAGAGTAGTACCAACATATGAGGAACATCATGGGTGTACGATGCCCGTGATGAGTACCACTATGGGTCTACGTTGCTTTTGGCTGGTTCCCTTATGTGCGAAACACCATGGGCTTTTGTTGCCTGTGAGTCGTGACATTGTGTGTGAGATGCCATGGGTCTACATTACCTGTAATCAGTACCCCAATGTGAGAAACACCATGATTAGTACCACTATAGGAGCAATACCATGGTTCTGCTTTACCAGTGATTAATACCATAATGAAGGTCCGGTGACCTGGATTTTAGACCCCATTCGAAAATAAGCATTATCCCAGTAATCAAGGTATCGTGAATTGGATCCACCGATGGTTTTTGTATCATGATCATTTTTTTCATCATCATTCGTTTCAGATACTGGTCAGTGGATACACTTCGTAGTTTGAATTTTACATTTCGTTCACCTCGTACCATTAGGGGCGGAAGACCTAGTTGTTAGGCCCCTTTAAACAACAAACATCATCATCATCATCATCAAACTAAGAAAATATAACTTACTTTTCAACACATGTTCAATGGAAAGTATCTATATTTATTGCTAAATTACAAGCTAGGCGAAAAGTTCTTGATAATAAAATTGAGAACTTAGGGCTCTTGGTCCTCTCTTACACTTAAACATGTACAACGTTTAGATTTTTCAGCATTATTTTTTAATAACATGACAGTCAATTACAGTTAATGTGATAGGACGAGTAAGTCAGATAATGAATAACAATAGTACAATTACCGAGCTCGATAGCTGCAGTCGCTTAAGGGCGGCCGGTGTCCAGTATTCGGGAGATAGTGGTTTCGAACCCCACTGTCGGCAGCTCTGAAGAAGGTTTTCTGTGGTCTCCCATTTTCACACGAGACAAGCGCTGGGGCTGTACCTTAATTAAGGCCACGGCCGCTTCCTTCCCACTCCTCGCCCTTTCCTCTCCCATCGTCGCCATAAGACCTATCTGTGTCGGTGCGACGTAAAGCAACTTGTAAAAAAATAAGTACAATTACTTAAGATTTATATTCATGGAAAAAGTACACTATAAATAGGTTGTAGACATTAATAGAACAATTGGAAAAATAGAATAATAGTATAATAGAATAACAGGAAGTGCATAGTATTCAATGAGAAGAGTAAGAACGTAACTGGAACAACCTAAATTTAATACGTAACTTTTTGCTTCATTCACGCATCATTTATTCTTAAATTCATTCGAGTCAACCGTATGTACTCTGGAGGAATTTACAGATGGCTGTTTTAAAAGTCCTAGACAAGCAAGACTTTGGAATATCAACCTGGTCCGCATTCCATAACCTCGAAGCAGTGACCAGGAACGAATGGTTGTAGGTATATGTTCGATGCGGAGCTATTTCAAGTAGTGACCCTCAACGGGTCTTAATTTCGTAGAATGAAGGAAGAAGCTTAAAATTTGACGATGCAGAAGGCAACTGGTAGAGGAGGGTCATTTGGTGGACTTTTTTTATCAATCAGTCACTAGTGATCTGCATTTATGGCAATCTACTAGGTGGCAGATTCCCTATCTGTCTTTTACCTAGTCTTTTCATAAATAATTGCAAAGAATTTGGAAATTTTTTGAACATATCCCTTGGTAAATTAGTCCAATTCCTATCTCCCCTTCCTATAAACGAATATTTTCCCATATTTTTCCTCTTGAATTCCAACTTTATCTTCATAGTGTGATCTTTCCTACTTTTAAAAACACCACTGAAACTTATTCGTCTACTAATGTCATTCCACGCTGACAGCTCGGAACATACCACTTAGTCGAGCAGTTCGTCTCCTTTCTCCCAAGTCCTCCCAGCCGAAAGTTTTCAACATTTTCGTAACGCTGCTTTTTTGTCGTTGTTTTTCTCCAATTCTCGAATCAAGTATTCCTGGTGAGGGTCCCACACACTGGAACCATATTGTAGTTCGGGTCTAACCAGAGACTTGTATGCCCTCTCCTTTACATCTTTAATATAACCTATAAATACCCTCATAACCATGTGCAGGGGTGTTTTCTCTCCACTTAAAATCCCATTTATGTGATTAGCCCCAATGATTACTGCCCTGCCACTGCTGAAATACACAAGTGATGTATATGAAATTTATGACGACTTAAAATGTTAGCACAAGTTATGCCTGAATCACATGCAGTCTGCCGTAAATTCACATATGGGTTTTTGGTTGCAGCAGACGACCTAGGTACTTACAGTGATCCCCATAAGGATCATTCAGCCCATCAACACAGTAATTAAACCTGCGAGGACTCTTCCTATTAGTGACACTGAGAACCTGACTTGTAACCACGTTTATCATCATACCATTGCCTGCTGTCCATCTCACAATATTGTCGAGGTCATTTTACAGTTGCTCACAATCTTGTATGCTTCCATTTCTCTGCACCGCATGTTATATCAGGCATTTTTTTAAATTACTACGTTCTTGTTATTTATTCTAAAATTGTGTTCTTTATAATGTTCATTATGTTATATATAATCCACGTGTGAGTGAAATATGTCTCTGTTTGTGGTATATATTTCAATAAATAAATAAATAAATAAATAAAAAATGGAAGTTTATACCCCCTAAAACTCCGGGCACAAATTGTGTCCAACCATCACTTCCAATGCTTGAATCAAGCGAAAAGCTCGGGTCAAATGTTCTAAGAAGCAATGCATAATGTTCCCGAGAGGAGATACGGGCCAATGATACGATACCATTCACTCTGGACTGTCTTCGATGGTCAACCTGACTCAGTCGGTGAGGTTTGGTATGGACTAATAGTGAATGTTCCGCAAATCTACGTTTCAATGATTCATGATCGTACTTTCATCCATAAAGAAAATAGCCTAAATAATTAATTACTGCCCTGTCACTGCTGAAATTCACAAGTAATATGTATGCAATTTATGACGACATAAAATGTTAGCACAAGTTATGCCTGAATTACATGCAGTCTGCCGTAAATTTACATATGGGTTTTTTGTTGTAGCAGACGAAACATCGTTTCCTACTTGCACGTTGACGCCCTTCTGAGTCCCAGCCTCCTGTTTCTACAATACTACTGCGATGTTGGCAGGAAGGACGTTGTCGTGGCTCAGTATTTTAAAGTGTTTGCAATAAAATGTTTGTCTTGTCCGTAAATTCGCAACGTTCACATTAATGTTCACTCCAGCACGTAGCTAACTGTCACCACTCACATTATTTATGAGTTTGTATAAGAATATTCGCTGCAGAATTTCCCTTCTGATACACAACGGTGAAAGTTTAAATTCATTTAACAGGTTGTTGTCTGAAACATTTTCTTTCAGTGATTAAGTAAGATGAGTTTTGTAATACAGAATGCGAAGACACTTTTTCTGAAGCTTTTCTATCTTATTTTTATGGGACTGATAATGAGGTGTCCACAAAACACATGTGTATTCTAGTTTACTACGCACAATTGTATTATGTATATTAATGTATATTAATGTAAATTTTAGGTATCCTGTATGCTTAAAATAGCTGTTCTTAGGGGAACATAGGACTGAATTTATAAAAAATAGTAATTATTGATAGAATTGAATGAAATTTGGTTTGTGGTCTCCTAATGGTGAAATAAGGCCATATACCAATTTTCAGGAAAATAGCAACAGAACTTTCTGAGAAATTAACACTCACAATTTAAAATTTTTAAAAATCGATAAGCATAAAACATGCTCCAGCTGAACAGTTACTTCAAATATCACATTCAAAACTGGTGTACAGGCACTTCAAGGTATGGAAAGAATTTTAACAGAGAGAAAGTCCATGAATGTGAGGGAAAAATATGTGTTTTATGTGTTTATGTTTTTCTCAAATTATGCTAATCTTTTAAAGTATCAACATTATAAAAAATTCCTTCTGTTAATATCAAGACACTACAGGTGTTAACAACACATGAAATTCTCATGGAATTTGAAACCAAATTGGTTCAGCTGGAACATTTTAAATACCTGAAAATGTATATATGAAAGAAAACACATTTTTGTAAGTAAAAGCTAGTGGATGGGGACTCAACCGGACATTTAAATGTCACGCTAGTCCTTTAAAAATGGCGGAACCCGAAAAATACCACCAAAGGAGTCCGGCGCACAATAATATTGCACATATTGAAATATCGATAATTTTTACTTTTTTCACCAAAAACTCAGTCCCAGGCTACCTTAAGGTTTTGCTTCTGGGATGCAGCTCGTGATGTCTCCTGAGAATGCTTTCATGGTCGAGTTTGATAGCACATTCCAGGGGACGTTTACAGACTTGGGCGAAATTTAATACATTCTTCAGGATTGGAAATTCTAAGTGGAAATTCTAAGTTCCCATGGAGAGAACTAGATATTTTTCCACCAATAGAGCATGACACATCCCACTCTGAAGAGTCTAGTGTCAGACCTAAGACGAAATGCTGGTTAATAGAGCAAACGCCTGGAAAGCTATACATCTAATTTTTTATCTGATTCTTCAAAATTGCCAACTGTGGAAGAAATGAACGTTTGCTTGCTGTTGCTGCTGGAGTTACTTCTCCTATTAACATAAGCAATGTCTACAGCGGTAGACTTATACTGATCAAGATAGGATTTCCGCTGAAAAATTTAACCTGGATAACCAAAACAGAAATCTTAAGTACACTTCAGTAAGCGTACGTGAGTATTGGAATGCAGTTTTTAGATTCGTTACGGGAAACGTACTTGTTTGAAGCATGCCTCACGGAAGAGTGCTAGACCATCCGTATTAAAGTTTCGATCTTTAGCAATCCATTTTTTCAATAAGTGCGATTTAGGCATTATTTCGCTATACAACAGTAAAAGTAGAAAAGTATTGTAGCAATTATTCACAATGCTTTCTGCCAGCTGTTCTCTCTGTGCATGACTTGAAGCCAACCCTGTATACTCCTCCTGATCTTCTATCAGCTGCATCAAGGTGATACCAGATGTCACATGTGCAAAGGGAGGTATGGGGCGTGCTGCATTTTATGATTGCAGTCTGAACAATATCCACCCTACTGCTTATGGGAGTGGTGAAAATAATTTTACGGCAAGTTTTGATGAGAAAATAACATTCTTCATTTGAAGAAGGCTAACCAGCTATTTAGGTTATTTTAGGAGTCAACCATTCATTTAGGTATTTTTAGGTACAACGAAATTCACATATTGTGCTTCGGGAAATGTGAAACGAATATATCTTGCAATCTATATATATAAAATAAGAGTTTTATCTGTACATCGCTCAGAATTTAAAAATAATGGTATTGCTGTATCAGTCATGTCCACAGTAACAAGGAAATGCATTCTTTTAATTTTCTGCGATGTCTGTCTGTCTATCTGTCTGTCTGTACGAGCTTCACGAGAAAACGACTGAAGAGAATTTAATGAAAATCGGTATGTAAAGTCAGGGAATAAGTCACTACAATCTAGGCTATAAATAATTTAATTTATGCTGAGTGAAATAGTAGTTTAGGGGAAGGCCTAAAATAGAATTCTCGAATATTTATTTTATTAGTGGTCCTATCGATAAATACTACAAAACTAAAGTTAAATAGAATTAAATTTACGATCATTTATGTCTCACAAGTTTTTACCGTACCGGCTGTTATAACAAAGATGTTCAAGAATTTCGACTTTGTTGCTATCAACGCCGAGCCACGAAAAATTGGGTAAACTGAATTTAATGAAAATAGGTATGTGAAGTCGGGAAATAAGGAACTACATTCTACGCTATAAATGATTTTATCCACCCTGGTGTAAATGGTAGTATAGAGGAAGGCGCCTAATTTTTAATCACCTATGTTATTGGTCCTATCGAAAGGTACTATATAAGTCATAGAGAATATAATTTTCGATTATTTATGTCTTATTCTGTTTTACCGTACAGACTATGATAAGATTGGTGGCAGTGGTGGTGATTATTGTCTTAAGAGGAAGTACAACTAGTGTAACGGTTCAAACCCAGTTACAAATATACCTCAGTAATTATTATTATTATTATTATTATTATTATTATTATTATTATTATTATTATTATTATTATTACTATTAACTGTTATTTTTTATTCAATACCATCATCTGATTTCGCTATTTGTTAATTATCGCTTGCTCAATTTCATTTATTATGTGTCATAGGTATGTTCTTGTTAGTATTAAGGGAATTTGTATACTATGAGATTTGCTGCTTAGTGTAAGTTATTAATTTATTATGTGAACCTACATTTAAGAAGTTTCATTAGGTGGTGCAATACTGTTACATTTAGTGTCGAGTGTTCAACCCACACGTTACTGCGTTCATTGAGAAACAGGAGGTGTTGTCAGGGAGTTTTTACCCTGCCTGCCGCTATTGAAACATAAGGTGCAATACTTTGAAGCTTGGTTTGAGTTATGTCATAGTCTGATTTATCCATGACGTAGGAGTGAACCATGTGACAATAATAATCTATAAAAGGGCTGGTATCCCATAGTAATTAGTCAGATGGTAGTGAGCAATCAAATGGAAGGAGACTCAGTCAGTCGGTCAGTGAGATGGATGGTGAACAGTGAGATAGTCTGTCATATGGATGGTGATCAATAAATTGGATGGTGAAGAGGCAGTCAGTTGGATATGGAGTCTTCATTGATCAGATGTATTAGATGTTCGGGATGTGTTCCGTTTACGTGTTCGGTCGAGTCGACTGGTGTCGTTTCGGTGACAGGCGAAGGTAGAGTTTTCGAGATGGAGAATAACAGTTCCGTGGATTATGTGTAAAATTGATTGAGAAGTGTGGTTTTATATATAGGCCGTGCTATTTTTCGTTGGTGAAGGCAAGATGTTAAGTCGTCAAATTAGGTTTGAAATACGCACAGCTGATGCCAGTTCCAAGGAATACGTCACTATAACATTCAGTGTGTCCAAGGTACAGTAATGTGAACCAATGAGGGATAAATTTCCTGCACAGATTTCAAATGTACGGTCAAGAGTATTTTAAAATTAATGCCTAGAGCTTCATTCCGTTATTACTTCAGAGTTTTATATTGTAATTTCAGTATCGCAGCAAATCTCACGCCTTCATTTCAATTTTTCAGAATACAATTTGTTTAGTACCAAGTGCAGTTAATTGCTTTATATCATGGTAAAACAGGCAATCTTAAATTCTAGTTGGGAGCCAATCGACAATATCCTTTTCCCAAAACCTATTATATGTTATACTGTCAGGTAAGCCTTATTACCCTATGGCTAGAGGTATTCAAGAGTATCGCTCTATAATCGCTACATTTATTTGTAGTTGGCGCCCATCATACGTTAAAGTATTAGTAATTTTGGTTACTTTGTGTGCAATTAATCAGTTAATTACAAGGTGTATGCCCAATATCAGCGTATATTTTATGTGGAAACCCTAGAGTACTCGTAAGTACAAAGTGACACCACATAGTGCAACGATTATTTTATTTTTATTCAGATTTCCTTACTAAGAGTAAATCACACTAGGCAACCATCCTGTGTATAACACTAATCAAAGAGAAAAAATGGAAAGGGTCCGACACTTCGAAAGAAAGGAGGAATCACTTTACATTAGATGCCCTAATATCACAAAGTCGGAAGAAAACTAAATGTGAAGGACTACAATGTAGAAAGTTCATAAAAGTGATCAAAAATAACATTAAATTGATCATTGTTTTTTGTGATGTGCTTCTTGCCTTCTGGTGTCACTCATCTCGGATAGATGGGATTACAGCTGCATACCGATTATAACAGCCTGCCTGAATATTGGCGCGAAGTTGCTGGGGAGTTATATAACTATCTTCGTTAGCATGCTATTCCTCTTATTCGTAAATTTGCTGATAACTACTGGTATGTAATATCATCATAGCATTTCAACAATTCGATCCCAACTCTGAGGCACTGACTGGAATGAGATGTGTGCACACTTAACGGAATAATGGCAGAGGAGTGTTCGCGGCTGTCTGCGGCCTGTTCATTCCAGCTCTGAAAATTTGGACTGTTAGATCGGCAGTCTAATACGGTTCGTTAAACGTGTGAAAATGTGCGGTTTTTCACTTGATCGAATGTTTCATATGATAGTATTGCTTTCAGTCGCGACCTTCCTACTGACTTCATTGTAATGACCTATGTTGACTTCAGTTAGGAAAACCACAAAGACAGCCTTTCTGAGGATGTAAAAAGGCAGGTGGAGAATGAGTGTCTGTCATTATAATGAAAAATACCAAGTCGATTCTGACTGGCAGTAGGCAAGTGGGCCTGCCATCATAATGAAAAGTCCCCAAAATTGATTGTGACTGATTGTAGGCAATAGGTCCTGCCATTACACTGAAAATTCCCTAAACCACTCTTCACATGCGAAACGACGTATGGTGACTCCCCGTCGCGTTTCTTGGGTAACGTTGAGAACTATGTAATTTAATACAATCTTACACACAACGTTTACACTACTTCACCTTGAATTCTGTATACAGTGTGGAATTTTGTAGCGAAGCTAGTTAGTTAATAAAGTAGCGAGGAGAGAAATAGGTTAAAACCTAACGATCCGGGCCTAGATATAATAAAGGAACACATAATCAGAGGCGTAGTGTCATCCAGGGATATGACAAGTCATGCCAATTTGCGAATCATGTGAAGAAACAAGGTACCCTGCTATGTGAGACAAAGACTAAAAGAAAGCAGAAGAAGAATACATGCAAACTCTTGAGGCATTTTCAGTCAAGGAAATTACCAGCGTTTCACCCGAATATAGCAGTGGGCTCATTAGTTGGATTTCTACACCTACACACGGACGAATAATTGATGTTTATTTCAAACCGATATGCAAGTTACACAATGCGCACGGCATCAACTCAGTAGGATGTAGGACCACCGCGAGCGGCGATGCACGCAGAAACACGTCGAGGTACAGAGTCAATAAGAGTGCGGATGGTGTCCTGAGGGATGGTTCTCCATTCTCTGTCAACCATTTGCCACAGTTGGTCGTCCGTACGAGGCTGGGGCAGAGTTTGCAAACGGCGTCCAATGAGATCCCACACGTGTTCGATTGGTGAGAGATCCGGAGAGTACGCTGGCCACGGAAGCATCTGTACACCTCGTAGAGCCTGTTGGGAGATGCGAGCAGTGTGTGGGCAGGCATTATCCTGCTGAAACAGAGCATTGGGCAGCCCCTGAAGGTACGGGAGTGCCACCGGCCGCAGCACATGCTGCACGTAGCGGTGGGCATTTAACGTGCCTTGAATACGCACTAGAGGTGACGTGGAATCATACGCAATAGCGCCCCAAACCATGATGCCGCGTTGTCTAGCGGTAGGGCGCTTCACAGTTACTGCCGGATTTGACCTTTCTCCACGCCGACGCCACACTCGTCTGCGGTGACTATCACTGACAGAACAGAAGCGTGACTCATCGGAGAACACGACGTTCCGCCATTCTCTCATCCAAGTCGCTCTAGCCCGGCACCATGCCAGGCGTGCACGTCTATGCTGTGGAGTCAATGGTAGTCTTCTGAGCGGACGCCGGGAGTGCAGGCCTCCTTCAACCAATCGACGGGAAATTGTTCTGGTCGATAATGGAACAGCCAGGGTGTCTTGCACATGCTGAAGAATGGCGGTTGACGTGGCGTGCGGGGCTGCCACCGATTGACGGCGGATGCGCCGATCCTCGCGTGCTGACGTCACTCGGGCTGCGCCTGGACCCCTCGCACGTGCCACATGTCCCTGCGCCAACCATCTTCGCCACAGGCGCTGCACCGTGGACACATCCCTATGGGTATCGGCTGCGATTTGACGAAGCGACCAACCTGCCCTTCTCAGCCCGATCACCATACCCCTCGTAAAGTCGTCTGTCTGCTGGAACTGCCTCCGTTGACGGCGGCCTGGCATTCTTAGCTATACACGTGTCCTGTGGCACACGACAACACGTTCTACAGTGACTGTCGGCTGAGAAATCACGGTACGAAGTGGGCCATTCGCCAACGCCGTGTCCCATTTATCGTTAGCTACGTACGCAGCACAGCGGCGCATTTCACATCATGAGCATACCTCAGTGACGTCAGTCTACCCTGCAATTGGCATAAAGTTCTGACCACTCCTTCTTGGTGTTGCATTTGCTCTGTCAGTCAGTGTATTTTCCTCGATTGCAAACGGAGCACTAGCAATAGCAACATTCTTGATAGCAAGGTTGGATTTTCTTCGATAACTTGTTCATCAGCATATTTGATGTCCTGAATTAGTCTTGAACTCACCTTAACCCTTACTTCGGTGTTTGTGCGTTAAGGGCTCATCCATCATCTCTCTAACTACGCAAGACTGAAAATTTTGTCTTCTGAAGGAACGTGTTCGATTTTTAAAAACGTGGACCTTTCCACTAGATATTTACACGAATCATCGTCCTTCATCTATACTCTGTTTTCCACGAACTTCACCGGTCAGCCGCTCAATGTATCGTGCTGATCGGATTATGAAGTGAATGCAGGACAGCAGATCCGTATTCGTGAGAGTGAAGGTTCAAAAGAATAAAATGTTGCTCTACTTGAACACTCCCAAACTGGGATCACCCGCAGGGACCGTGCTGTTTACACATCACAGCTCGCTGCTACACTGTCTTACTATCAGCTGTATTTAATCTTATTGTCATATGCACAGTGATTTACATGCTGTGCACTTTGCTCTAATTTATCATCGCAACTAACAATGCACCGTACAACATGAAACGAAGCCAAGGCCTTTCCTTCGGGGTGCATAAAAAGAAATAATATTTTTCATTATTGGACTGCCAATGACAAGTTAATTCCTGATGATAAAGAGTTGATTTCAAGTGCCCAAGGGTATCTCTCACCTGACAATTGTGTTGAAAGTGGCTTTAGAACAGGTTAGAATCTTCAAGTGACCTAAAGCTTTAAACAAATGGAAGAAAATATTACGTGAGGATAGGTTCCAAGAAAATGAAAAGTCGCACAGGCGTGAGTTTGTATTCCGGAGGTGGAGGGTTCGAACCCCACTGCTGGCTGCCCTCAAGATTGTTCTTCGTATTGATTTCCCATTTTCACACCAGGAAAATGCTGGGGCTGTACCTTAATTAAGGCCACGGCTGCTTCCTTCGCACTCCTAGCCCTTTCCTATCCCATCATCGCCATAAGACCTATTTGTGTCGGTGCGATGGAAAGGCAGTTTAAAGAAATAAAATTAGAAAGCCCACTAATGAAATCAATAATATTTTACTAAATATTTTATTATAATAAATTAAGAAACTCAACCTCTCAATGTGGGTCAGTCAATAGGTTTCAGGACAATAAAATGAAAGGCCACCAGCAAAATCAATAACAACTTTATTACAAGTGGAGCATTCCTTACAGACAGGTCAGATAATCCGACTTGACATGCCTGTCAATAGTTTTATGAACATTTAATACTAGTACATAATACATGGTTCAATTTTAATGTTGTTCTAACCATTTTTTCCATACAATATTCTCCGCGTTTCGACCATTCGGCCGTACCTGGATCTCAACATTTTCAAACGATCTCGCCCGAGATAGTGCAACATACAATTGGCCGTGGCTGAACTAGTTCGGGTTAGTAGACACGCCACTTGTTCAAGAGTTTATCCCTGCGTGTTTTTAATGGCCATAGAGAAGCCCAGTCGACTTGATACTTTCCCGTCTGTACTTACATAGAATGTTTTCTCTTAACAGTATGTAAGTTATTAGGAACGTTCTGCCATCTGTTGAGTATATTCAAAAGCTGGGTCAGGTCAGAGAATCAAAGAATATTCTTCCATGATCACAGGAAGTTATATACTCTCTGGCTTGACAGTAATCAAACATGGTTGCCTGCAGTCACATTACTAAGGATGAAAATCACATAGGCTATAATATTATCAGAATATTAATGAAAGTGTTAGTTGCTTAGCAACCTGCTAAGTACAGATTATATTGCGGGTTAGGAACAGCCTTCCCCTGCTATTATTTGAGTGATCATTTTGTGACTTGATTTTATGATTACTGAACGTTAACTGGAATTAGAGACCTATCAATGTCTCATGATTCACCGCCAGGTAATTCTGCAGGGAATAAAACGGAATTGTAGCAAATTGGTCCAGTAGAACAAAGGGATGTATTTGCCAAAGCTCTTTTTACCAAACTCTTTCAATATACATATGTTAATATAATAAATTAAAAGTCCAGGTATTTCTCTCGAAACCTTTCAATATGGCGGAGTGAATGGCCCTAGCTGTGTCTGACATTGATTCAACCTGGGCTGGCTTTCTCGTTTTTATTCACCTGTCCGACCTCTATAGATAACTTATTGTTGTCATCGACAGTACTGGGTCCACGATGTCTAGGGATTCTTCCATTTCGTGACGGTCCTTGTCTTACTTTCTCTTCCGCATTGAACGATTGGGACTCCGCATGAATGAATCAAAGATCGTATTAAAGACGAACAGCCTCGAGGAACCGGCAAATAACAATAAGTTTATTTAAGGAATAAAGTGTATTTTAGAAGAAGGCTGGATAACGAGATCAGGAGGAAAAGAGCTATTGCCTGCAGGAAATATTGGTCCCTTTATTATCAAGAAAGATGTTCCGCTTAAGATCCAGAGGGAAACAATGGACACTAGCGCACTGCTGATCTCACATACGATGTAGAGAAATGGAATGTTTTTGTATACGCAAGTCTGCCTTTATTGAGTGCTGAATGTGTAATTTTATCAGGCTGTTCTTGTAAATAACTCACTATATATCAAAATTCTTCCGACACTTTTAAAATTTATTGTGGATCGTATCTTTAGATTTTAATATCAAATCGTGGTTTTTAATTATTTTACCACACGATTTCCTGAATTTATGGCTGTCTTTAATAATTATATAGTTTCCCCTATTAGAACCTTCTTTTAAAACTTCCGTGGTCTAATCGTTAATGTTCACAACGTCAAAAATACACTGACTGACAGAGCAAATGCGACACCAAGAAGGAGTAGCTCGAAAGGGATGAAAGTTGGGGAAAAAACAGAGACGGCACGGATGAATAATTGATGTTTATTTCAAACCGATATGCAGGTTACACAATGCGCACGGCATCGACTCAGTAGGATGTAGGACCACCGCGAGCGGCGATGCACGCAGAAACACGTCGAGGTACAGAGTCAATAAGAGTGCGGATGGTGTCCTGAGGGATGGTTCTCCATTCTCTGTCAACCATTTGCCACAGTTGGTCGTCCGTACGAGGCTGGGGCAGAGTTTGCAAACGGCGTCCAATGAGATCCCACACGTGTTCGATTGGTGAGAGATCCGGAGAGTACGCTGGCCACGGAAGCATCTGTACACCTCGTAGAGCCTGTTGGGAGATGCGAGCAGTGTGTGGGCGAGCATTATCCTGCTGAAACAGAGCATTGGGCAGCCCCTGAAGGTACGGGAGTGCCACCGGCCGCAGCACATGCTGCACGTAGCGGTGGGCATTTAACGTGCCTTGAATACGCACTAGAGGTGACGTGGAATCATACGCAATAGCGCCCCAAACCATGATGCCGCGTTGTCTAGCGGTGGGGCGCTCCACAGTTACTGCCGGATTTGACCTTTCTCCACGCCGACGCCACACTCGTCTGCGGTGACTATCACTGACAGAACAGAAGCGTGACTCATCGGAGAACACGACGTTCCGCCATTCCCTCTCCCAAGTCGCTCTAGCCCGGCACCATGCCAGGCGTGCACGTCTATGCTGTGGAGTCAATGGTAGTCTTCTAGTCTTCTGAGCGGACGCCGGGAGTGCAGGCCTCCTTCAACCAATCGACGGGACGGGAAATTGTTCTGGTCGATATTGGAACAGCCAGGGTGTCTTGCACATGCTGAAGAATGGCGGTTGACGTGGCGTGCGGGGCTGCCACCGCTTGGCGGCGGATGCGCCGATCCTCGCGTGCTGACGTCACTCGGGCTGCGCCTGGACCCCTCGCACGTGCCACATGTCCCTGCGCCAACCATCTTCGCCACAGGCGCTGCACCGTGGACACATCCCTATGGGTATCGGCTGCGATTTGACGAAGCGACCAACCTGCCCTTCTCAGCCCGATCACCATACCCCTCGTAAAGTCGTCTGTCTGCTGGAAATGCCTCCGTTGACGGCGGCCTGGCATTCTTAGCTATACACGTGTCCTGTGGCACACGACAACACGTTCTACAATGACTGTCGGCTGAGAAATCACGGTACGAAGTGGGCCATTCGCCAACGCCTTGTCCCATTTATCGTTCGCTACGTGCGCAGCACAGCGGCGCATTTCACATCATGAGCATACCTCAGTGACGTCAGTCTACCTTGCAATTGGCATAAAGTTCTGACCACTCCTCCTTGGTGTTGCATTTGCTCTGTCAGTCAGTGTATTCTTCCCTCTAGTCGGTTCCATCACTTTCTGAACCAGCTGTCTTTCCCAGATTAACTTATTTGCCATTTGTTGGCCATGTCTCTTGTCGTTCGCATTACTTTTCCAATTGACGTTTGGTAAATAGTGATCACCGGCTACAATCACGTTCATTTCCATATTGTTTTCCCACATAGCTAATTATCTTATCAAATAATTCTGAATCAGCGTCTGCGCCACCATTGCCAGGTATGAACACTCCAAAAACATCAAGTTTCCTATTATCTTTAAATATGAGCCTTACCCCTAGAATTTCATGTCACCGAGCTCGATAGCTGCAGTCGCTTAAGTGCTGCCAGTATCCAGTATTCGGGAGACAGTAGGTTCGAACCCCACTGTCGGCAGCCCTGAAGATAGTTTTCCGTGGTTTTCCATTTTCACACCAGGCAAATGCTGGGGCTGTACCTTAATTAAGGCCACGGCCGCTTCCTTCCCACCCCTAGCCCATTACTCTCCCATCGTCGCCATAAGGCCTATCTGTGTCAGTGCGGCGTAAAGCAACTAGCAAAAAAAAATAATTCATATTTGTCACCTTTAATATTTTCGTAAATTACATATTCTTCTTTCACCAGAATGAATACTCCCCCTCCTACCATTACTCCTCTACGATAAACACTCCAGTTCCGTGAGAAAATTTCTGCATCCATTATATCATTTCTCAACCATGATTCAACTCCTAGTACATCTGGTAAACATATATCTTTTAAATTAATTAATTCTGTCCCTCTCTTTAGAACACGTCTATAGTTCAACACTATCATTTTTATGTCAACCCTATTTGTCTTCAAGATCCATGTACCCTTCTCACCGCTCCCTAGTCCACCCCGTTTACCTGAATGTACCTCAGTACAAGCCTTGCCAACGAATGCATTTACTTACTCTCAGGATAGCAAATACAGATTCTGCTAGAAGAAAATTGTGCCCCAAAATACTACGATGTGGATCCTTATCGAATTTCTGCTTGGGCAAAGCCATCAACTATGGCGCAAGTGAATGCACCCCATATGGTTAATGTGTCCATCTCTTACTCGTATTAGTATAAACAGGAGAAGATCATCCAGTAGAGTTGAGTGTGGTTAACAATTAACAGCTGCACAACCTTGCGAAATTTTTCGATTGGATGGGGATATATCTTACGCTTTGTATCCTTACGCTGTTTTGCTGTTAAGCCACAATTCCAAATGCCTTCCCCCATGGCGGCCACTTTTCATTTTTTACGTTGGTAGGGGTGCCTCGTTAAGTCCCTTTTCTTACAACTGGTTTTACGCCGCACCGAAAAATATAGGTCTTATGGCAACGGTGGGATAGGAAAGGGCTAAGAGTATGAAGGAAGCAGCCGTGGTCTTATTTAAGGTACAGCCCCATTATTTTACTGCTGTGAAAATGGGAAACCACGGTAAACATCTTCAGGACTGCCGACAGTGCGGTTCGAAACGCCTATCTGCCGAATGAAAGCTCACAGCTGCGTGTTCCTAGCCGCACTGCCAACTTTCTCGGTTAATTCATGCCTATTTTATACCGTATCCATCTGCCTTCGGTATAGGCCGTAGTCTCAGCCTCATTTATGGCCACTAAGGTATGTATGGTGCTGAGTAATGACATTTATAACACGACCAGTGCACCTGGATACCGTTAAAAGTGGTAAGGAAATGGTCGGTCCTGTTTCCCTAACACAGTGAGGTAAGCAATGGCAAATGGCATCATACTCATCAAGGCTCGAAGGCATGATTATGGCGCCATCACAGGTGTTCGCTGTTTCACTATAACCACCTTACCTTGGTGGTGCTTTCTGAAGATCCAACCAGCCTCTAAGCTGAAGACGTTTACAGATGTACCCTCGTAGATCGCTATTCTAATTTTTTTGCAGTTTTATAACCTTCAAAGTAACACATTTTCAACCATATTTTACACAAATGAATTGTGTGTAACCATTTAATTCCTTGATATTTGCACTACGGTATTCAAATAATCTAGCCCCCACATCTTTAACCAAATGTCATGAAACTTTAACAAAAACATGCTAAATTGTATGCGGAGTCACATCACTGAAACAGCAGGCTAATGCAATGTAAAATCTACCCAGGTATAGATAACTTACAATATATGATTGAAGTTGAGTTTCAAGAAATAAGAGGTTCAAAAATGAAATTAATTTCGTTCAAGTTCAGGTTGACAGAATTTCTTAACAAATTATTTAAGTTACAGTTTTAGGAATAGTAGGTGTCATGCATACATGTATTACCTTTCATTTAAAACAATAAAAAAAATGGAAATATCACTGTTCAGTCCAAAGTTTTGCCGCTGAAAGAATGAAAAAGCATAAAAGAATTAATTTACGGTCAATTTGATGCAAATATACAGTCAATTTTGTCTTCCTTCATCATGTTCCGGTCACTCAGGTACCTCCTCCTTTGTTTTATATTTGGACCTTTCTGGCACAGTTTTGTGTACGAAGTAGGTACAAGCATTTCACTGATTCTTCTATTAACTTCCCGAGAATGATGTTCAGCCTTTTCATTACCTGCAGCTCAGTCTGTCTCCCAGAACTGAAATAAATCACAGCCCATTACTGCCAACTTCAATGTAGTGGTACCAACATAGGTTTTGGGGCATCGCAACCATATGGTGCCCATGGATGACTCATTGTTTTTTAGCGTCTTGCCATGGAAACGCATAGAAAGCATATCAGGTGTAGTGAGACGTTCATGAATGGGTTTCACTGCTTGTACGATATCAAAAGGAGAGTTTCTTTGGCTCTGAATGCACTTAATTCTCCTTTAGCCTTTGTTCGTTTATAACTACTGTACTCCAACTGCACTCTCCCATTGCACACCTATGGCTAGTTGAAACGTTCACACCCCCAGGTAGTAAATAATTTATTAATGAATGAAATGTTAATGCGAGACACATATAGCAGACACATTTTAAAACTACAAGTTATTTCCTTATTAGATGAACAGAAAATATGAAATGTGGAAGAATGTTGTATATTTCCACCTGTTGCTATATCTGTACGTCGCACCGACACAGATAGGTCTTACGGCAACGATAGGATAGGAAAAGCCTAGGAGTGAGAAGGAATCGGCCATGGCTTAAATTAAGGTACAGCCCAGCATTTGTCTGGTGTGAAAATGGGAAGCCACGGAAAACCAACTTCAGGACTGCCGACAATAGGGTTAACAAAATAGGTTAAATTACTCATGTGCAGATAATTTATCGTATAAGAGTTCAACAAATGAAGGACAGTACGTTGGGAGTAATACTTTGGTCACCCTCTGTATAATGTAGGAATGAATACAATTCCGTGAGCTTTGTCTAGGACTACACTTCCTGGGGGATAAAATTTACTCAAGACTCAGGTTTTGTTTCTGTCGCTGACAGCACGAGGCAAGGCCGCATTTTCTGGTGCACTGTGGGGACACAAATCACTCATTAACGACGACTGCAGCGCGGCAATAAATAGACAAGTAGGGCTCGCTGCCAACGCTGAGAGTGTTCGCCGGCATCTTAGAGACACGCCGATGTAAGTAAACCTCCAAGGCGGGCTTTCATTCCTATTTGTTGACCGCATCTTGATTCGAATCTACAGTACTTCCTCCTTTGAACACCCATGGCGTATTGTGTGAAAATAAATAATTTAACGGGTTAGATAATTTATGAATTGCGCATCTGTTTGGTGTACTCGTATATGCCATTCTCATAGGATATCTTCTAGTTACGCTAAAGTAATTGTGTGATGACTGGACTCTGGTTTTTAGGTAGTAATACTGTATGTTAGAATGCAAACTTATTGAAGTGGGGTAGGAAGTATAGTCAACCCTACACAAGGCTTATATTATGAGACTTGTATAAACCTTAGGGGTACGGCCCATCAGAAGCCCAGCAATGTATGTTACACTTTCTACATAACGGAAGAACGGGTTAGACGACCAAATTAGTTTGCTTCCAAACCTATTACTGACTAAGATTGGGAAATCTACTGATGACCACAGATTACCATTCGATCCTGTCATCACTTCTTCTTCTTCTTCTTCTTCTTCCTTTACCAATTTCCGCACACCCTGATGGGATTACGAATGTGCACTGTGTGACGAATGTGTATTTGGCACTATTTTACGGCACACGCCCTTTCTCACGCTGACCTTATATGAAGGGGTGTACTCACTCTTGCAAAGGATCTTTACTCTTGTCCTTTCCCATCTTTTACGGTATATAAATGCTCATAACCTCGAATCATTGAAATATTGCAAAACCAAAACAAATATATTTGTGAAGTGAACATCCACTTGATACAAAGTCATTAATGTTTACCCACTTTCGGATGAGTAGAAGCTTCAAATTTGGCAGACTTATAGCTTTACACATACAACCGTTGGGAAAATTTCAAAGAGTTCAAATATTTACTTATTTTAACCTCGGAGAAAGATATTGCGACCGTATGTTGAAAGTCAGTGTAGACCTGGGTTTTTTGCAGGTTTATTGTAGCTAAACGGTACGTCATATCGAACAGCACACCACCAGTACCGGATTTTAAGAGATATGCCAGTTTGTTCCTGTGACGTTATGTCTTATCTCCGTCCGACTTCATGGTTAAATGGTTACTGTGTTCGTCTTTGGTCTGAGGGGTCCCGGGTTCTATTCCAGGACTCGTCGGGGATTTTAACCTTCTTTGGTCCGTTAATGGTATTTCCCTTATTAATCCTCGTATCGAAATGACGCACATGAGAAAAAAGGTTTAGAAATTGATGTCCAGTTAGTTCAGGGGTTTAGAAACAATATTGGCCTTAAAACCTACCTAAGGACAGGAAGATTCTAAATATGAAGTTTGGTAGATATATATCCAGTAGTTTTCGAGTTATAGACAAACAAACAAGCAAACAAACAGACAAATAAACAAACAGACACCACAGCTAAAAATATGCAGATGGTCATTATTACACCTGAAACGTATAACTACGCTGTGGAGCCAGACACATACAGAGCTACCTATACAACATTACAGTTCAATTTCTTCAGAATTTTTTTGACATGACTAAGCAAGGAACTGATACAGTCTCATTCCCCTGCTCCCATGCAACTTTTAACATTTTAATTTATTTTATTTTATTTTATTTTATTTTATTTTATTTTATTTTTACGAATAAAACGCTGGCTGTTTTGTCGCTCTAATTTATTTCAGGACAATCCAATAAATGAACGCACACACGCACACGCACAACACACACACACATGATTATAATGAATCATGAATGACCACACTCACTAATTGCTGCCTATTTACACGTCTTTGTCCTCTTCACAGCAGGGAGTCCGCATAGTTGGTATTACCTGGGAGACGGTAATCCTGATAGAGCGGCCTTTCACTTTTCCCACACCCCAGGTCCAATCACACCACAGAGGAGCTGCGTGCACACCACTAGGTTTGACACAGGGCTACTGGCCACACAGCACACTATGACTGTTCCCCGGTTCGACTCTAGAGAAAGTCAAGTAACTCACAGAGTCAAACTAAACAGAAACAACGAAACAGTGTTTACCAGCAGGGCAGTACTCCCCACAACAACGCCCATTAACACTGTTCCAATTACACTCACAATAGCTACTCCAATCACTGACTCTAACGACGGTCGTCATTCCATGGAAGCACACACGCACACAGTACACGATACTCTTATTCCGGTGGAATATTGGCGGCAGCGAACAGCGCTGTTTCCTCTTACCGCAACACAGAGTCCAACTCTGACTCCAAACCGACGCAACAACAACAACTCGTTGAGACCCCGGTGGGTCATTGGCGACAGCCAACACCACTCTCACCATCATCCCAACAAAATGACTCAAACCCCGAGTGCAACACCGACTGACTGTTCGCGGCTGATTTCCTTTTTATAAATCGGATGATGTGTACAGGAATATTCGCGATGTAGCTAGAGAAGGAACATTCTCGTTGCAGCACCCAGAAAGCGCAAGGCTGGCCAAGCCCTAAAACTGGGAGTCCCTTCCAGGAAGTGCCGAAATGTGACAGTTATATCTGAAAATATTTGTTGGATCTACACTGAATGTGTCACCAGTACAGTACGGATTTTTAATCACTAATATGCTAGAATAGCAAGTGGGATCTGAGGCACTTTACAGTTATATAAAATTTTAAGGGTTCTAATAGGCCGTGTACCTAATATTCATGCAAACATCATTGCAAAACCGTCGTGCGTTCACAAAGAAACTCGCTTCTTGGTTAAATAAGTTTGCAATCTAAACTATTACCGCTCAAAAATCCGCGGGCTGGTCATCAGAGATCTTTTGCACACTAATATCCTGCAGCGTAGTGTGCCAAATGGACACTTCTTCGCCCATTTAATAATCTGACTACTTTAGCAGAGTTTAAAGCCGCAATAAACTTTTTTTCTACCAACAATTTTCCCTTTATCACTTTCGAGTTTGAATCAGTGGTACCTATGGACCAACAATGTAATTTACTCCCGTATCACACAGAGAGCCAGGGAAGCATAAGTACTTTATTGAAGAACGGAGAGACCTTTAATGATCACATAAGCGAGCCGATACTCGCTACATCTATAACGATAAATCATTGCTCTCCTAAAAACATCTTCGCGTACATTACTCAGTTCGTAGCTTTTGTTCTATAAAGTTTCTAAACTTACGAGTTACATGATATAAAACATAATATATTCAATCGGATATCGATAGTTAGTCTGTCTATATTAATTGCTAATTTCCGACGTTCATTTGCTCCATCCACTCCACTATTCACTTGCCCTTAAGAGGCTATTGTTGTACCTGTTCTATTAATATCGATGAGATAATCGATAGCACTTGAAATAAATCTATTTTCTCCTGTCTTCATGGACAAGGGCAAAGCTTTAGAAATGCATCGGACCAGAAAATGAGGCTGCATTACGTGAAAGGCCGTCCCATATTTTATCCTATAATTGTTTTCCGGAGGTCAAAGGATTTCTGTTTACTATAACAAGAAACGTGTCTCACAGAAGATACTTGAAAGAATCGTAGTAATGGCGGCAGGCGATAGATTCCTCACTTCCAAAGTAACACCTTTACAAACAAGTCTTTGTTTAAATTCTACAAGAAGATTACAGTATACGACAGCCTAGCCAAGAGAGTAAAGACGTGCTTGGTTCGCTCGCAGGTATGTATGTTCTTTTCCACAACTGGAAGATGAAAAGTGTACAAATGTTCCTCGTTCCGGGATTCGGGTTAACTCAGACGTAAGTTCCAAACAAGCTTAGCCATCCATGTCTAATATTACTAAAGAGATTCCTTTTAATTTCCGAGTAGCATATCTCATGTAATTAACATGTGAACAAACGCAACAATGTTGCCATAATTTGGTGCGATTAGGTTTTATTTACTGGCGATTAAACTGAGTATCCATACTTTGCAATCCGACTCTAAGAGCCTCTTAGTGTCATGCTTTGAAATAACAAACAAGCGTATGTTGATATTGGTATCATGCCCAAGGGACTTCCAGTTTTAAGTGGAATCTGAACAGCTGAAAGTGACGTTTGAAATCATAAATCACTTTTGCAATTGAGAGGATTCAAACCACTGCCACCTTGGTGGCATTCAGGACAACTTCGCAGGCGGCGTTCACTTCTATTGGTTGTACATAGTGGAGAATTATTTTCAAATTTCTTTCAATGTACTCCTCTAATTGTAGGAAGTAGTGACGAGTTGCCAAATAGAAAAAAATCACAGAACTGAAACACTACCAGACAGTTGTCCATGCGGAAGTATTATACACATATGAATGCCTGGACTGAGAGAAAAAGAGGGAAAAAAGGATTCGTCAGGAAGCTGAACTAATCGATAGGTAGATTCTAGAATAGAAACCGGGACCTCAGAGAACGGAGGATGAATCGTACAGAAAGAAAATTTACCAAAACTTAATTGTTCGTCAAGATGGAAATTATCTCAGACGCTATCCGGAATCCTCAGGTATCATCTACAGAATGTACAAAAAATCAACAAATTAACCGACAAGATAGTGAGGTTCTTTGAGACCAGGGAAACTCCTGTGGTCTGACATCAGGAGGTGAAAAGGTATGTAGAATAAATGGAAACCCAAGGAATGTAAGTAAACAACAGGGAAGTCTACAAGTCCGTAGTATAGAATATCAGAAGGCTATAACCTGGCCTTAAACACCGTGGACGGAAAAGGACGCAGAATGAAAGGATGAAGGAATACGGGGCGTGGATCGAAGCCTAAAAGCAGATCATATCGAATTAACGTGGTCAACCCCCTCCCCCTCGCATGGTGCAACAGCCCGAACGGCCATTGCCTACCACGCGACCGCCGTTCAGCCCGAATGCCTGTAGATTATGAGGTGTCATGTGGTCGGCACGACGAATCCATCTTGACCATTTTTCTTGGCTTTCTAGACCGGGGCCGCTATCTCACCGTCAGACAGCTCCTCAAATGTAATCACCTAGGCTGAGAGGACCGAGAACCAGCCCTCAGATCCTGGTAAAATCCTGATAAAATCACTGACTTGGCCGGGAATCGAACCCAGTGCCTCCGAGTAAGAGGCAGGCACTAACGTGGTCAGCAGTGGCTCTAACCGTCTCACTAGCATCAGTGCTTATTGCAGCAAGCGATCCGCAGTGCCATTTTAGTGTTCGAAATTACTTCAGAGCCTCATCACGTTTGGAGTCGGAGCGTTTGCGAAGAGGACAATAATTTGCGCAAGAAAAACAGTAATATTACTTCATTATCAGTTGATGCTAAATAATTTCAGCTTTTGGAATTTATGATGTACACAAATAACTAGCGACAATGACGTAAGTGCCTATCGCAGTAATATTATTCCAACATTCGAAGATGTTCATTCTACCAAAATATTTTATTTTACTTAACAAAATTTGCTAAGAATTACATTAAAGCCGTACTTATTCTACAACAAAGAGCCGGCCCCGTGGTGTAGGGGTAGCGTGCCTGCCTCTTACCCGGAGGCCCCGGGTTCGATTCCCGGCCAGGTAAGGGATTTTTACCTGGACCTGAGGGCTGGTTCGAGGTCCACTCAGCCTACGTGATTAGAATTGAGGAGCTATCTGACGGTGAGATAACGGCCCCGGTCTAGAAAGCCAAGAATAACGGCCGAGAGGATTCGTCGTGCTGACCACACGACACCTCGTAATCTGCAGGCCTTCGGGCTGAGCAGCGGTCGCTTGGTATGCCAAGGCCCTTCAAGGGCTGTAGTGCCATGGGGTTTGGTTTTTTTTTTATTCTACAACAATTCTTCGTAAACCTAATATCAGCATTGGATATCTTAATACCTCAAAACGTTTTCCAGATAAGAGCGTACAAGCTGTCATACACACATTAATATGAGAAAAGAAATTCCACATGATTTCAAACAGACTGAAACATATAAAGCTGGGCTGAGTTGCTCAGACGGTTGAGGCGCTGGCCTTCTGACCCCAGCTTGGCAGATTCGATTCTGGCTCAGTCCGGTGACATTTGAAGGTGCCCAAATTCGTCAGCCTCATGTTGGTAGATTTACTGGCACTTAAAACAACTCCTGGAGAACTAAATCCTGGGATTTAGGATCCTCCGAAAACCGAAAAAGTAGTTAGTGGGACGTAAAACGAAATAAAATTAATTTATTAGAAACGTGTAATAGACGGCAAATACAGGGTGCATTCGCATAAAGTACTTCAATTTAAAGCAAACAAACAAACAAACAAACAAACAAACACACACACAAACAAACAAACAAGAAACAAACAAACAAACAAACAAACAAACAAATAAATAAATAAATAAACTGATTTTATTCTGCGGGCTCTTAAGTTTTTTATGCTTGTCGTATGTACGCCATGCTACACATAACCTAACTCATGTAAAATCTTCAATTATTTTTAATATAACTTAATTATCCCTTATCAAATGTTAAGTACGACTATACCCTGTAAGTATGTATTGTAAATTCGTATAACCTCAAATACGTATTGTGAATACGTCTAACCTCAAAATCTGTGTAGTCGAAAACTGTAGAAATCTCTGTAATATTCGTATATTGGGTATAATAATCTATCATTCTAATATATATGGAGGTTTATGAAAACTTGCTGTAATGTTTTATTATCCAGATACATCTAGCAACATTATGGATTTCGTAGATTTCTCCATGTGTTTCTAAACTGTAGTCAAACATTCGAGTTTGATCTACTCCAATTGAGAGGCCGGTTGATAGAGTGCTCCTTGTACGTTCGGATGTCTTCCATTTAGAGTGTTCCAGGAACATTTCCAGAAGTAAAAAAAAAAAAAAAGTAAACTCGTGTCCTCATCCCGAGGTAGTGCAGCTCTTTTCAGGCACACCCCCATTGGAGGTGAGCTGCATGTACCATTTCAATCACGTACCAGCCCTCCTGCCAGTGTTTTTAAATTTCTGGCAGTACCGGGAATCGAAGCCAGGCCCCCGAGCACGGCAGCTAATAACACTAACCGTTACGCTACGGAGGCGGACATTTCCAGAAGTTGATATTACTAGATTGTTTGTCGAACGGTATATATATCGAGCTGACAGACCGAGAGGCAGTGGTAGTTACTGAGAGTGTGGATTACAGTGAGATTGAGGATTTGGTTTATAACTGAACTTGTCAGAATCGGCAGTAAATTGCTTCAATGTGTTACCCTTAGTAATATTGCAGTGTTCTGTATAATTGTGTATCGTTGTATAGTCATTAAACGAACTGAGTGGGAATTGTGTGTTTTGTAAGGAATAGACTCAATGACAATAAAGTAGTTTTACAGTCAAGAAGTGGGCGTATCTCGTGTTATATTTATTTACACAAATACAATCGCATTGAGAACGACATACTATTTATAGCAAACCAACATATCTGGCTGACCACCTGGTGACGCGGATGCGTAATTATATAGATCGAGTATACGAGGGCTGTTTTTCTCAACATCCTAGGGCTATGAAATAAAGACACATTGACATAACAAAATGGTTTTATTTTTAAAAGTTTATTAGTATCATACTTATTTTTCTACATAATTGCCAAAACCTTTCAGGCATTTGTCGTATCGTGAGCTTTGCGGTAGTCTCTGCAAAGAAGTCTGCCGCCAGTGAGGTGAGGTGTGTCTGGACAGCCTCCTGAAGTTCTTTGTTGGTGGCGAAGCGTTGTCCGCCCAACCATGCCTTCAAACTGATCAACCCGCTCAACCACGCGTACGGTAGTGACAGACTTGCTTCCTTGCCCACCGTCGTGATGAATGTCTCTTCGCCCTTCTTTAAATTTCCGACACCATTCCCGTACACTACCATCACTCATACAGTTTTCACCATTCCATAACACTACACTCATTCTGCAATGGATTTCGGAAACGCTACATCCATCTGCTTGCAGAAGAAGTATCACAGGTCGCAACTCACAATTGACGCGAGTATCAATCTCAGCGGCCATGTTCAATTGCCCGTAGCTTGGCTACGACTAGCGCATTGGAGCCGACAGTGGCAGAGGTTGCGGAGGGGATGTTGCGTGATCGCACGACTATCTCTTGTTTACTTACATCCATGATCGGAGGTTGAGAGAAAAACAGCTCTCCTTCTTCATTCTTCGGAATTTGGCCAACTGTGGACCGCGTGAAATTTAATGCTTTCTGGCCAGTCTTCTTCTTTTCTTTTCCCAGAACTTCTTCATTCGTTCACTGCTTATTTTTCTCTGCTCCTCAGATATTACAAATTTGGGCCTGTTCTTCCGCTGCTCTTCATGGAATTTGTGGTCACTACTCGAGTTCTAAACTCCTTTCTGTTGAGGATCAATATCTGGTGTTATTTTAATTTTTTCTGCGTCCTCCTTAACCTCCTCCACCCATTTCGTTGTCCTCCTCAGTCCATTATATATTTAAATATTCTTTTAGTCAGGCGGTCGTCATTCATTCTGACGAGATGTCCGTAAAATTTCAGTCTTCCTTTTTCGCATTGTGTCCGTGATCTTTTCGGAATACTTCTGGAGATCATCATTTCTCCATGTCCTCCTTCATGTCTCATCTGTCGTTTTCCTCCTATATTTCAACACATTTTATCATATTCAAAATATGTTAATTTTTTTAACTTCTATTCTAATTGTCCCAAGTGTACCGGAATTGTCCCATTATGTCTGGCGAAATATTCTCTAATCAATAGGTCACAAATTATAATATATTTTCTACCCCGCATAACTTCATACCGGACGGTTTTAGGGAAACATTTATGGTGCCACTATGTTGGGCTCAGAAACAGCTTTGTGATGGTACTGCACTTGGGCAGCCACGAACCTGCTACGCAGGCGGAGCAGGGGGAAAGATGATACTTCCACGTGGCGCGTCCCAGGTGGCGGATAGGGGGGTCCTAACCGGCTTGCCGGCGGATTTGAGGGAAATACACTACCCCCCGCGGGTGGGGGACGCACATGTAGAATACACCCGCGGTATCCCCTGCCTGTCGTAAGAGGCGACTACAAGGGGCGACCAAGGGATGATTGAATTAGAACCATGAAACTCCTCTTGATTCGTACCATCATGCGGGGAACACCATGGGTTGCATGTACTTGCGAGTAGTATCACTAAATTGGTACGAACTATATTTGTGATTAGTTGCAGTAAAAAGCCTGGCCTGGTGGTTTACAGTACCCGTGCGTCGTACCCATGTGAGCAACACCGCGGGTCTGGGCGTTGCCTGTGATTGGTACCCACTATGTGAGGAACACCACGGGAATACCGGCGCCCGTGTCTAGTACACCTAGGTGAGGAACCTTACCAGTTTGCGTTGGCTATGAGTGGCGCCATTGTGTGCGAAACACCATAGGTCTGCGTTACCTGTACTAAGTATAATACTTGTGAGTAGTACCATCTTGTGTGGACCACCGTGAGTCTTCGCTACTTTTGATTAGTACCCCAACATGACAAATACCATGGTTCTACTTTACTCGCGACATGTACCATTCTGTGGGGCCTTAGTCGTGGATTTTGCACCATTATAGACATCAAGCATCATTGTGCTTTATAAATGGTCCCTTGGTCAGTAATGCTATTATTCACGACCATTTTTTGTGTCTGATCCACTGTTTTTGTTTGTTTGTTTGTTTGTTTGTTTGTTTGTTTGTTTGTTTTTTGTTTTTGTAGGGTTCATGTCCATCCATTCATTCTTCATGACATTTTTTATTTTATTTTGTTCAGTGGATTAATTTGAACTTTTGGTTATTTCATTTCGTACCATTAGGGGCCGATGACCTCGATGTTAGGCCCCTTTAAACAACAAGCATCATCATCATCATCATCATCATCATCGCACTTGGTCAGGGTGGGGGCGGGGTAGTTGGAATTAATATTTCGATGGTCGGTCAAATCCCCTGTATGTTATTTAGTTCTTCTTCCGAGTTGAGCCACGTTGTTTTTGTTGTTGCTGTTGTTTGTGTCCCTTAAGTAGCTGCCGACGTTTCGATAATACTGCAATATTCTTTATGATGACGAATATACTACCTCTACTTGATCTGAAATAATCAGTTTCAGCAGGCAGCTGAAATCAACTATTTTGTTTGTTATTAATATTTGTTCTTTTAATTATCTGTTTGCTTTTCGCACAGTTGACACCTGAATTTCTGTGATCAGATGATTCGTTCTCTCACTGCAGTGGTTCCAATCGCACTGAACCATTTGAACTCGGAAGCTAGAAATGCGACTATCCCTGCAGCCTGCTGATGTCAGCGCGATAACATTATACGTCAAGCATGTAGTCCAAGAGCCGATCTATGCAATGGTGCATTTACATTAAATTTTCTGCTTATTCCTGAACGGGCACGAACCTGAGAGCAAAATTTTGTAACGCTCAACTTCTGAACTTGACTGGCTAAGTTGCACGATGTTGTCATGACAAAATTGGGAACAAGGCCTCGCCGGTAGCAGTAATTTCTGGAAGAGAAGAACTTGGAACAAAGAAGTGAAGTTATGCCAGATCCTGACGGCGTAGAGTCTAGATTTTGAGGCAGTAGTAGGTTACAATGCAAACTCACCGAAGTGAGGAACAAGTATACACTAGGATGCACAACAGTCATGCCAAGCGCTTTGCTTACTTATTAGGGGTAATTTCCATCAGATATTTAGAAAGTAGTAGGTTAGAGTGCAAACTAATTTGGCTTGTTTTAAGAGTCGTCTAGTCCGCTCTTCCGTAATTTACTTACAGTAACATAACTTCTAGGGGATGAAACAGACTGGGCCCCTAATATTTATACAAATCGCACAGCAGAGTTGTTGTCGGGACTAGAGTATAATTTAAATAGAAAAATATTTGTGTTATCCCCCTTTTCAGTACAACAGTGTCCAACTAACATGTGTCGGCTTATCTAAAAGGCATCTGAGAATATTGTGTAGAATTAAAAGAACAATGATCATGATCGACACTTAAAAGATATATGTTGATATTGAGATGTTAATTCCTCTCGTCTCCTCTGGATAAAGTAAAGGCTTTTTAAAAGGAAAAATCTGTCTTCCAAGCTGTCAATATTCAATTGGTCGTGCGGTATGTGAGGGTTTCACATTACTGTTGCTCAAAGTAGTGAAACCGTCAATAAGGGTATTGTGAGTACATGCAATCTGCAATGGGAAAAAGCTATGTCTAACTAGATATGTATCGGCTTATCTGAAAGCCATCTTCATTATAAAGCTTAAAATGTTACACATATACACTAAGAAATAGAACACTGAGATAACTGTGTAGGATTAAAAGAACACATGTATTAGTTGTTCATTGTTCTTTTAAATCTCCAAATTTTGCTCAGTGTTTTATTTGTTAATGTACGTAGGTAACATTTTAAGCTTTCTACTGAAAATGTATTTTAGATTACCTGAAACATGTCTAGTTAGGCATTGTCCAATCTAACACAGATGGACACTTTAGTATTGAAAAGGAGGATAACATAAGGAGTTTTCTATTGTAAAGTGATAGCCGTCAATACGGAAAGATACTTGCAAGATGTAATAGATTATACTTGTTAGTCTCTTCAGTAATTTTGCGTTCTACATTATAAATACCTAATCACCCAAAGTCTAGAGGCCTCATGCTCGCCAACCCAGGATGACCTCACCTAGCGTGAGGTCTGTAAGTAAACTTCAGTGTGGCCATTGTGACTGACTGTACGTCAAGACACCAATGTTCCAACGTTCACTCGATGGGGCAATTACATAAGAGAGTTAGAAAGAATGATCTTGAAGGATAGTCAGTCGAGTGTAGGAAGCAGACGATCCCCACGGTGACAGCTGACAGGTCATTTATACTATTAATATATAGTCGGCTATAAACGCGGTGTACTACTCATACTATTTATAACCTCGAGCCGTGTTTGTTATGTACACTTGCGGCGACGTCCTTTGAGTGGACGGCTGTGTCAACTCAGAACAAAGTTCTCTGAACAGAATTTCCAGTTTACAGCATGTTTATATCCTCCAAAATTATCAATATATATGTATTTATTTATATAGTAAATATGCGAGTATATTTATATAGAATGAATGCATGAATGAAAGGCGACGCTGGATTCCCAACCGGTTTCTCCAGGTTCGAATTCTGTCAACGTTCAGTAGAATTTCCACTAAGGCCAAAACTTGCTTAAGATTATTATTATTATTATTATTATTATTATTATTATTATTATTATTATTATTATTATTATTATTATTATTATTAACTCCGCTATGCCGGTCCCAAGCCCGGGCCCACTTCTTGCAAGTGATGGGGAAGTAGGAGGTGGAGGAGTATCAACCTCGTAATAAAAACAGGGATGGTAGCACCCTGTTAAAGGGCCCCTGCCTAGGGTTACAGGTGAAAACTGGCCAACGGTCTCGAAGGCGGAGGAGGAATCTCGTTTCCAAACAGCAGACAGAGCGGAAGATAATCATTTCGGACTAACAATCCGATCTTAACTTGGAATTTCGTTTCCCACCCTGTAAAATGTACAATTTCAATTGCAGATTTCTCAAATTGAAGATAGCACTACTTCAGGTGGCAGCTCGAATGAGAAATCCACTATTGCGCTATGCAATCCAACGGGACCTAGGGTTCTGTAGAATCCCAACATCTGCAATTAGGATGAGCCGGAACATCCTTGGAATCCTTCCAGACTTAAATTTCAGGGGAAATTATTTGCAAGACCCCTGAACGTAAATCCTTTGCTAAAAACTGGCAAACAGAAAGAGCTGGAAAAGTTAAATAAACATGAAATCCAAATTCTAGCAGTTCAAGAGACAAGATTTGTGGAAGATAACGTGACTGAAACAGAATGATATAGAATCTATAAGGGTAAATCAGCATTCAAATTTATGAAAGGAATGGCACTACTAGGCACCAACTTTTATTTTCATAAAACAATAATTGATAATGTATAGGGTTTCAAATCATGTTCAGAAAAGTTATCTCTTCTCACAATTAAGTGTGAGAACAATAAGTACACATTTGTCACCAATAAACGAAGAATCCTAGTAAAACTGAAGAATTCTGGGATCTACTGGACAATGAAATATCTGAAATCCCAAAATCAAATGTTATCATACTACTGGGTGATTTTAATGATCAAATAGGCAGATAAAAGTTCTTCAGAAAAACTGTAGGGGAACATCCAGCACAGAAAAGAACCAAAACGAATGGTATAAGGCTTATTAATCTGTGTAAATCCTTCCAACTGAAGTTAATGTCGACCTTCTTCAAGAATATCTGAAGAAAAGCTACAACCTGGAGATCTCCAAATCCGATGTTAGTCGAATTCCAGTTAGACCATGTAGTGATTTCTCAAAAGAATATTAGAGAAGTCACGAATGTTAAAGTAATAATGAGTAGGGATTATGACTCTGACCACTATCCTGCAAGAATTAAGCTGAAACTGTTACCAACCAAAATCACCAAGTAAACCAAAAAGTCTAATGAAATATAATACAGATAAACTCAACATTTCTTAAGAAGCAATTAAGAATTTTCAGAAATAAATTACAATAACTCAACGTGGTAACTGGCAATCAGTGTCAAAATAAATTAACAATGCAGGAAGAAATATATTTGGCTCAGCTAAAACAAAAAAAGTTCTGGTGGAATGACATTTGCGAAGAAGTACTAAGGGCAAGAACAAAAAAATGGAGAATAGGGAAATGTTCTAGAAAGAATGAACATTATGAGTTATTTATACTATAAAGGAAAGAAACAGCAAGAATTAAAATGAGTGTCAAAGGATCCTATGAAAAATCACAGCTCCTGCAAATACAAGATAATTTCGTACAAAACAATTCACGAAACTTCTATCAAACCTTCAAGTATTTGTTATAGAGATAAAAATCCTGAAACTGGCCTTAACAATGCCGAAAACTGTAAAATACTGGCAAAACGCTTTGAAAACATTCTGAACTGTCCGGAACCAAGCCACAAATTACAGTTTTCAGAGATAAATGAAAACGTAAACTCTGATTTGCCGCCAACTGTCGAAGAAATTAAAGATGCAATTAAATCTCTAAAATATATTAAAGTTAGTGGAGCATCTGTACTTTTCAAATAGTCAGAACCAAAAATCATTGAAGATTTACGTATAATTATTGAAGAAATTTGGAAAACAGAAAAGATACCAGAAGAATGGAAAGTGGCTCTAATACACGCATTACGTAAGAAGGGTAACGAGCAAGACAATTATAGAGGTATTTCTCTTCTATCAATTGCTTATAAAATATTCACAACAATATTACTCAACATAGTAATCTACACTTGACAGTAAACTGGGTGACTATCAAGGTGGATTTAGAAAGAACAGGTCCTGCTATGTTCTATATACATACAAGGAAAACCAACTAAGTCCTGCCCTTACAGCTCCTCATCAATTAAACTGTCAGAAGTATTTAAGTCCATAATACACAAAATTCTGTCTGCAAGGAAACAGGAAGTGCATTCAATGTATTTTTCCTGTACATTTTAATATTGGTTTTTAAGTAGTAGTAGTAGTAGTAGTAGTAGTAAATTTATTTTTTCCAGATTTTACAGTTGTTCAACATAATTAATCTTTACGGAGAAAATAAAAAATAGAGAACAAACAAAAGCATATACAATGCAAAAAACAATGCAATGAAGACGAGATGGACAACCCTATTGAATGAAGTGTTTCGGCAAAACGACAAACAAGGCAAGAACAAACAAAAAATGGCTAACTATAACAGTCTACTTACAATGGGCGTGTGCCAGAGCGGGTGTACCCTCAGTCAGCTGTCCGAGTCATCCAGCAGAGTCAGGCAGCTGAGCCCTGACCTAGGACACCACTCGTGCACACCCGTTATCTCACCCCACTCTGCTAACCAGCAGTGTGAGAAAATCTTAATTCTCTGCTGCTTATCTTCATCACTCCCTGCTGTCCTATATCCACAGCAACACAGTAGCTACGACAGGAGAAACAATATATATATCCACCCCATTACTACCTTCTAACTTCAGCTTCCGATTTTTAAGTATAATCTCTACCGGCAGAATGAATTAAGTCCATAAGTGATCAAGTAGTATCAGGTATGTGTTATATCAAGTATGTGTTACTCATATTGCGGTGATTTGGATTCTTGGTTGACACTATGACCGTATGACATGGTTTTCTCATAAATAGACCCTGGTTTTATTTCAGAAATTTTTGATTTACCGTATAATTGACTGACATTTATCTGTGTGCAAGTCTTCTGCACTGAATTAAGCGTATTGGCATATTCTTTGCGAGAAACCAAATTAATGGCAAACGTGGGAATTTAGAAATTGAGAACTTGTTTGTTCTGTTATCTATCTTCTATCCCAGATGGCGTTACTGAGGTTTCGTTGTTTCAGGTACCTGTGGGGATCACAACAGGAACCAAAACATTGCAGCTCTTCTTTTGTACATAGTACAAAGTTCACATCTCCAAATGCGGGAACAGAAGATCTTGGAAAGTGGTTGTTCGTACATGGAGGTATATTCAATGCACAGTACTATATAAAATGCTGAGAAATTTATGGCTATGTACAGTACGCAGGACTGGTTAGCAATTTTGTTCCATGAAAGGGAATTCGAAATAAGAAAAGCGATCCTTACAAAGTAAAGGATTTGAAGTATTCTGATTTCACTGACCATCACCAAATGACAAAGTAGATAATGAAGAATTGGTCCCCACGAACCTGCTACGCAGGCGTAGCAGGGGGAGAGGTGATACTCCCACGTGGCGCGTCCCAGGTGGCGGAAAGGGGGGGTCCTAACCGGCTTGCCGGCGGACTTGAGGGAAATAAAATACTTCTCGCGGACCAAACACACTACCCCCTGTGGGTGGGGGACGCAGATGAAGAATACACCCACGGTATCCCCTGCCTGTCGTGAGAGGCGACTAAAAGGGGCGACCAAGGGATGTTTAAATTGGAACCATTAAACTGCTTTTGATTCGTGCCATCACGCGGGGAACACCATGGGTTGCCTGTACTTGCGAGTTGTACCACTGTGTTCGGTACGAAATGGGTTTGTGATTAGTAGCAGCAGAGAGTTGGTTCGCCTGTGGGTTTCCAGAATCCGTGCGTCGTACCCATGTGAGCAACACCGCGGGTCTGGGCGTAGCCTGTGAGTTGTACCACTATATGAGCGACACGTGGGTCTGCGTTGCCTTTGATTAGTATCCACTCTGTGAGGAACACCACGGAGCCCGTGGGACCGGCATCCGTGCCTAGTACACCTAGGTGAGGAAACTCATTGGTTTGCGTTGGCTCTGAGTGGCGCCATTGTGAGAAACACCGTAGGTCTGCGTTACCTGTACGAAGTACAATACTTGCGAGTAGTACCATCTTGTGTGGAACACCGTGAGTTTCGCTACTTTATGATTAGTACCGCAACATAACAAGTACCATGGTTCTACTTTACTCGCGACATTTACCATTCTGTGGCGCCTTAGACATGGATTTTGCACCCCTTTTGACATCAAGCATCATTGTGCTTTATGAATGGTCCCTTGGTCAGTAATCAATTATGTATTATCTTTGTTTGAGTCTGATCCCCTGTATTTTGTTTGTCTGTTTCCTCTTTTTTTTTGTGGGGTTCATGTCCATCCATTCATTCTTTATGACATTTTTTATTTCATTTTGGTCAGTGGATGCGTTTGAAATTTTTGTTATTTCATTTCGTACCATTAGGGGCCGATGACCTTCGATGTTAGGCCCCTTAAAACAACAAGCATCATCATCATCATCATCAAGAATTGGTCCAAAGATGATGATGATTATATCAACTGGTTGAAAATGAATTCCTTCAAGTATACAGAGGATAATCCATGGGTTCTGTAGTACAAGTAAGGGCAATCTGATCAATATCCCTCAGTAAGGGTTCATATAAAGAGAAGACCACCCGCTATCCCTGAAGTATTGCCAAAATCATATAGGCATCCGTAGTCCATTAGCACACCAAAGAAGAATGATATACATTGTCGTACGCGTGTCATTTCTGAAGAACTACATGGTTGATACAATATTCTGCCAACATCCTACTCTGCACCTAACAAAGTGCCAGAACCTGATGTGGAGGATTGTGCAAGTGATGATCCTGAAGAGGCAGTTAAAATTAAAGACAATAGTGTTCAAATAGAACTTCAGATGGTAGAAAAATTACGATAACAGTGTACTAGAGGGTGGTGTATATATAAGGTGTAAGAGCAATTGCTTCCACAAAACACTGCTAAACATAAATTAGAACGATTATAATTAGGATAGGAACCAACCCTCCCCAGAGTTTACCTGAGGGGAGTATAAATGTATCGGGTGGAAGTCTCCGCAGTCGATCTACTTGGGCACAGCGCGTTTTCCTATTTTTGAACAATGTGAGAAAATGAGTAATAACTGAATTCGTGGAAAAAAATTACAATCGATTTTTAAAGTATCATGGTGTTTTATGACCGCTGGACACCTAAAAAATGGTTTCCGCATCATAACTGCAATTAAAGATGTCCTGGGGGATCCCTTTGAGGTATTAGGGCCGCGGGCCTCAATCTACATACGGATGAACATTGTGAGTTAAGGGGTTTGTTACTATCTTTATTTTAAATGCACTGATTCCCTCTAAAACGTGTATGAAATGATTGCTACAGCCTGTACATATACTAATAAACAATTAAATGTGGTACGGTAATTTTGAGACATTTTTTTTACACACTTCATTATAGTCTAGTATATTCGACCTGTCAACCTCCGTAAATAAACTTCAATCCTCCAAAACTCTCAGTTGCTTCCTGGATTTCGATCTCTTAACTTCAATACGATACAACTGTCCTTGCCCTACATTCTATGTACGACTTTCCTCACATTACTTCATTCTTTTAAGCATGGAACTTGTTCCTTACTTAGCCTTTATATATTCATTGCGCGTGTCCTCCCGTCGTTGTTTCCATTAATTACGAACCTCTCCGCGGTGTGCATATGGAGTGAGAGCATATGACGCTGTTAATTGTGATACTTCCGTCGGATTAGGACGTTAATCCTTGAGCAAAACCCTTGGTGCTATGGACAGGAGAAGACTATGTGCCAGCGCCTGATGATCATATCACGCCTTGATGCGCAGATTTTCCACAGGCGTCAAATATATAAACCGCCAGCAAACGACTGGGGCATGTCCTCGGACATTCCGGGCACTAAAGACCATACGGTATGTAAATAAATAAATAAATAAATAAATAAATAAATAAATAAATAAATAAATAAATAAATAAATAAATAAATAAATAAATAAATAAATAAATAAATAAATAAATTATAAACTCTCTAATATCTCCTCAATTCTAATTACGTATGCTGAGTGTACCTCGAACCAGCCTTCAGATCCAGGTAGGGATCCCTGACCTGGCCGGGAACCGAACCCGGGGCCTCCGGGTAACAGGCAGGCACGCTACCCCTACACCACGGGGCCAGCGTATTGTACGTATGTTGTATATAATTATACAGGGTGTTCGGAAACTATGTGAACTGGATATATATGATCTTTAGAAAGTTGGTCATACTGATAAGTTATGTGAAACAAGAATAATTCGATATCTCGCACCGTTCTCATTTTATTAGCTGCTGAAGTTAGCAAATCAGATCGCATTGCGGGCGATTTCAAGTGGGCTTTGCGGTACGGAGTTGGCTAAATCGGCACGTGGCTTAAGACTGGCTTGAGGACACCAATCGAAAGAACAATCTCCCAGGGAGGGATTTGAACACGAAACTCCGATCTGACAGGATCGCAGTGTAGCAAGTGCGCCATGTGAGACCGGCTGAAAGACCACGGTGTGTTTCTGTTTGATGCTGATTTCTCTCCATTGCTCTCAAGCTAGTATTAAGTGACGTGCTGATTTAGCAACACCGCCTCACAAAGACCACGGTGTGTTTCTGTTTGATGCTGATTTCTCTCCATTCCCCTCAAGCCAGTATTAAGTGACGTGCTGATTTAGCAACACCGCCTCACAAAGACCACGGTGTGTTTCTGTTTGATGCTGATTTCTCTCCATTCCCCTCAAGCCAGTATTAAGTGACGTGCTGATTTAGCAACACCGCCTCACAAATCCCACGGTGTGTTTCTGTTTGATGCTGATTTCTCTCCATTGCTCTCAAGCCACTATTAAGTGACGTGCTGATTTAGCGACACCGCCTCACAAAGCTCACGGGGTCTTTCTGTTTGATGCTGATTTCTCTCCATTCCCCTCAAGCTAGTATTAAGTGACGTGCTGATTTAGCAACACCGCCTCACAAAGACCACGGTGTGTTTCTGTTTGATGCTGATTTCTCTCCATTCCCCTCAAGCCAGTATTGAGTGACGTGCTGATTTAGCAACACCGCCTCACAAATCCCACGGTGTGCTTCTGTTTGATGCTGATTTCTCTCCATTCCCCTCAAGCCAGTATTAAGTGACGTGCTGATTTAGCAACACCGCCTCACGAAGACCACGGTGTGTTTCTGTTTGATGCTGATTTCTCTCCATTACCCTCAAGCCAGTATTAAGTGACGTGCTGATTTAGCAACACCGCCTCACAAATCCCACGGTGTGTTTCTGTTTGATGCTGATTTCTCTCCATTCCCCTCAAGCCAGTACTAAGTGACGTGCTGATTTAGCAACACCGCCTCACAAAGACCACGGTGTGTTTCTGTTTGATGCTGATTTCTCTCCATTGCTCTCAAGCCAGTATTAAGTGACGTGCTGATTTAGCAACACCGCCTCACAAAGACCACGGTGTGTTTCTGTTTGATGCTGATTTCTCTCCATTCCCCTCAAGCCAGTACTAAGTGACGTGCTGATTTAGCAACACCGCCTCACAAAGACCACGGTGTGTATCTGTTTGATGCTGATTTCTCTCCATTCCCCTCAAGCCAGTACTAAGTGACGTGCTGATTTAGTGACACCGCCTCACAAAGCCCGCTTGAATTCGCCCGCGAAGCGATCGCATTGGCTAAGTTCGGTAGCTGAAAACATGACAACGTGCGACATACCGAATTATATTTTTTTAAAGTATTTATCAGTATGACCAATCCTCTAACGCTCACATACCCGTTAAACGTTTTTCCCGACCATCCCGTATGTTAAGACGAACATCGTCACTCAGTACAGTAACCAAAATAATTAACTGAACTTAGTTAAAAAAACTTCGACCCAGCCGGGAATCGAAACGGTTTCTCTCTGAACCGAAGGTCACTATTATGCTCATTAATTCTGATAGCCAGATAAATAAACACACCTCCCAAAGCAGGTAAATAAAAAGATGGTTTTTCAGTATTCACATAGTAAAAACGAATAATTAGGCTATTGAATTCACTATGAAAATGAAATTACTGCAAAAATCTGTTCAAATATGGTTACATATGTCTTGGATGATCACAGGATAACATGAATTATGTTCATTTTCTAATATACGCATTATTATTTGTAACTAATTAATTGATTACAGTCAGTTCAGGTGCGCTGTCGCGACAGAAAGACTACCGTTCGGTTGCAAGCACTTCCTCGGCCAGTAAAATATGCTTACCTCGCCCTTTATGACGTCAAATACTACATAGATGTTTGCCCCAGTTTTGCTTTTTTTGTTACAAGTTACGGGAAGTTAGAAGTATTTCGCAACCAACTACGAGGTTCAAGCACCATTTGTCGACCATTTTTTAAGACCACGGAGATATCAAATTAGTACATTCTGTAACACTGTTCATGGCGACTGTTAGCAAGAAGTGACGTCCAATGGTAAGCAATGTGCGGAGGACATACAGAATCTGATTAAAATAAACTGAAAAATACGTCTTCCAATAAAAAGCTAAAAATATAATTGAACAGCAGCTCATCGACTTCGATATTTCGTGATTTTCAAGAAATATTTCCTAACTTAAAAACGTTCAAATTTTCACCTTTATTTCTGGAGATTATCTTCTGTTTCAAAATAGACAGTATCTTAAAATATATCTCAAAATATTGTATACACTGTAATATGTTTTTTCACATAAATAGTTTGTAAATATATACAGGGGAAGCAGTATGATCGCTCAGCACTCCAATGATAAAATAACTATATGTAGCCTGTCAGTTGATAGGGAAAGCTATTGATAAATCTCAGACTAAATTATAGATCCACAGAAAGACACTAATATATTGATACATTTCAGACGAAATAGAGTAATTTAAAGAACTTCAATATTTATGACCAAGGTCAGCTGTTGCATAGCCTCATGTATTGATTTTGTAATATCAGAGGTAACAAGATCATTGTTTAGCTGTTCCTTGGTCGTTAGATTGTCTTTCAAATGAGCTTTGTTTCTTTGGTTTTATTGCGGCGTAATTACAATATTACTCCCGATAGCTAGTCAGCCACGTGGATGAGGTCATGAGTCAAAGTCCAACCAAATTATTCCAGAGCTGAATTGAACCCAACATGTAATTACGAAAGGACCACCCGCTATGGAAAGACAACTTATGAGTAGTCTTCTTCAGGATCAATTCCATACCATTACCTGTAATGTATTAGACAGTCTCTCCCACTGGTTGAAAGTTTCTGTAATTTAATAGATAATACAGTCAATACTGCTGACACAAAAACCAATCCTGGTCTGTTGAAATGCGGACGAAGATCTACGGGTATTACTGAAATGGAATGACGTGTTCTAACGGAATGGTTATAAAACTGTGGTACGAGAAACCACAGGATTCCTTAGGTGGATAGATCGATTGATAGGTGGATAGACAGACAGAAAGATAAGTTGGCAGATATAGAGGTAGTTAGACAGATAGATAGGTATATAGACAGGTAGATAACCGAGCTCGATAGCTGCAGTCGCTTAAGTGCGGCCAGTATCCAGTGTTCGGGAGATAGTGGGTTCAAACCCCTCTGTCGGCAGCCCTGAATATGGTTTTCCGTGGTTTCCCATTTTCACACAAGGCAAATGCTGGGGCCACGTCCGCTTCCTTCCCACTCCTAGCCCATCCCTGTCCCATCGTCGCCATAAGACCTATCTGTTTCGGCGTGACGTAAAACAACTTGCGAAAAATATAGACAGATAGATAGATAGATAGATAGATAGATAGACAGACAGATACTGGGCGAGTTGGCGGTGCGCTTAGGGTCGCGCAGCTGTGAGCTTGCATCCGGAAGATAGTGGGTTCGAACTCCACTGTCGGCAGCCCTGAAGATGGTTTTCCGTGGTTTCCCACGTTCACGCTAGGTAAATTGTTGGGCTGTACCATAATTAAGGTCACGGCCACTTCCTTCCCACTCCCAGCTCTTTCCTATCCAATCGGCGCAATAAGAATTATCCGTGCCGGTGCGACGTAAAACAAATTGTAAAAAAGACAGATAGGTAGATAGATAGATATATAGATAGGCAGACAGGTAGACAGATAAATAGATAGATCTATGGATAGGTACCGGTTGGTAGGCAGATAAAATTGATAGATAAATAGATAGATTGGTAGGTAGATAGGTAAACAGATATATAAATATACAGAAAGATAGGTAGACAGAAAGAAAGGCAAACAGATAGATCGAGAGATAGGCAGGTAGGCATGTGGCTAGACAGGTAAAGATATACATAAATAGATACATCAAAATATAGATAGATAGATAGATAGATAGATAGATAGATATATCTTATATTTGTGATGATAATCCTCTCTTACACTGACCATCTCTACAGTGAGTTTCCCTCATCTGTCGGCCGGCAGTGCGCGGTTACTGCCTGACTGCGGATGCCGTTCCGCGGCGTAGCAACAAGCACGGAACTTCCCTCACCTGAATGGTTTCAATGTTAACGTTTCCGTATCTCACCATGTTGAGCTCTTCAAAACCCAGGTTTGTTATCGAAACATTGTAGGGAATTTGTAGGCGGATATTCTAATAATTTTGCGATTTTGTTCTGTTTTTCCCCATTAAATATTTTTACCCTTCGCTTCTCATCGAATAAAAATCCCGTTCTACTGAATTTGTTTGCGAGTTTCCGCACGGTACCTCAATTTGCCGGGCGTAAACATAGAAATTTTGTTATGAATCTTCTACAGATTCTCCTTCAAGATTCTGTTTTTATATAACTAGCCTGAATGTAAAATATCTGATGTGTTTTTCTGGAATCCTACCAGCTGATCCTCACTGGAATAACCTATTCCTAAACCAAAATGCCTTCTACAAAATTCAATTTTTAATTTCGCAAATATCCCTGGTATAATCAGAGAGAATATTTTCTCAGAGCTTACATGCTACATATTTCCATCTGATTGGCCTGTAATTATTTGTTTTATGTCTATCACCCTTTACTTTGTGCATTGGGGCTACTATACCAACTTGTAGCCTTGTGTATATCCCCAGAAATCTACCTGTGCTATGTACACATGAGGAGACATTATGAGAAGTATACTTCCAATCCTTTTAATCTCTTATCTACTAATCCTCTTCCTTTATTAACTTATCCTATCTTTTCTTTTCACCTCTCCTCTCGAAGAAAAAACCACACCCTACTTTCCGAATTGAACTGTATACTAGTATACTGTAGTGCCACCTGCATTTTGGGTCTTTATATTCAAATTTAAACTCTCATACCTTGCGCTGCCTTGGACTACCTCAATTACGACCTGAATTCTTATCTTCAAGAAGTCTGTAATTGTTTCGGTTGCGAATATATATATCATACAATTTATTATAATTGAAGTATGTAACCAAGATCTTGTAGATTCTTTAGAACAGTTGACGTAAAAACAATTGTGAAGAGAAAAATGGTAAAAAGCGCAATACCGGAAACAAATGAAAAACGTATATGCACAGTGCGCTACTTCTTGAACGGGATTGTGAATTAACGGAATTTTTATTCGATGAGAAGCGAAGGGTAAAAATATTTAATGGGAAAAAACAAAACAAAATCGCACTGTTAATTCACAATATCGTCTGCAGATAGTTATAACTTCATCCCCTATTCCCATTCACAATATCGTCTGCAGGCAGTTATAACTTCATCCCCCATTCCCATTCACAATATCGTCTGCATACAGTTATAACTTCATCCCCTATTCCCATTCACAATATCGTCTGCAGGCAGTTATAACTTCATCCCCTATTCGCATTCACAATATCGTCTGCAGATAGTTATAACTTCATCCCCTATTCCCATTCACAATATCGTCTGCAGGCAGTTATAACTTCATCCCCTATTCGCATTCACAATATCGTCTGCAGGCAGTTATAACTTCATCCCCTATTCCCATTCACAATATCGTCTGCAGGCAGTTATAACTTCATCCCCTATTCGCATTCACAATATCGTCTGCAGATAGTTATAACTTCATCCCCTATTCCCATTCACAATATCGTCTGCAGACAGTTATAACTTCATCCCCTATTCCCATTCACAATATCGTCTGCAGGCAGTTATAACTTCATCCCCTATTCGCATTCACAATATCGTCTGCAGGCAGTTATAACTTCATCCCCTATTCCCATTCACAATATCGTCTGCAGGCAGTTATAACTTCATCCCCTATTCGCATTCACAATATCGTCTGCAGATAGTTATAACTTCATCCCCTATTCCCATTCACAATATCGTCTGCAGGCAGTTATAACTTCATCCCCTATTCGCATTCACAATATCGTCTGCAGGCAGTTATAACTTCATCCCCTATTCCCATTCACAATATCGTCTGCAGGCAGTTATAACTTCATCCCCTATTCGCATTCACAATATCGTCTGCAGATAGTTATAACTTCATCCCCTATTCCCATTCACAATATCGTCTGCAGACAGTTATAACTTCATCCCCTATTCCCATTCACAATATCGTCTGCAGGCAGTTATAACTTCATCCCCTATTCGCATTCACAATATCGTCTGCAGATAGTTATAACTTCATCCACTATTCCCATTCACAATATCGTCTGCAGACAGTTATAACTTCATCCCCTATTCGCATTCACAATATCGTCTGCAGATAGTTATAACTTCATCCCCTATTCCCATTCACAATATCGTCTGCAGACAGTTATAACTTCATCCCCTATTCCCATTCACAATATCGTCTGCAGACAGTTATAACTTCATCCCCTATTCCCATTCAATATATCGTCTGCAGATAGTTATAACTTCATCCCCTATTCCAATGGGTTACCTTTGCCTCCTTTACATTTTCGTCCAGAACCATTAGAAACAAAAGAGGTAACAGCACACTCCCCTATTATAGCCCAGCTTCATTTCTAAAGCATTCCGTCTTTTCAACCGGAGACTGTACGCTGCTGACGCAGTTGTGCATTGCTTGCACTATTTCTATAGTTTGAGTACCAAGCCCCCTTTTTTGCATGGTTTCCCGAACCTTCTCCCTGGAATCACTGTCGTATGCCTCTGGTTTGAATTATGATGTCATGACCATATCATTTCCATATTTAATTCAGTTCGTCTTGGTGAAGGTTTCATTGGGACAATTCTTAAGAATTATCAAAATGATGAACCTGCTGAAATCTTTATATAGTTTCATTCATTCATTTGCACTATTTTTATCAATTATCAAAGTGATAAACAAGTTGGCATTTTTATATCGTTCCATTCATTTAAATCTCGTTTCTACATTTTTCGGCACCTGAAGGGATGTCGAACCCATGTGCTTCCGGCTGAGGCATACCGGATAAGCAGCCCCTCTTAAATGAAGTTATTTCATTCCTTCCTTTCTTTATATCAGTGTGAGCCATTCAAGAAGTGCTTGCGCCAAGCCACCATAAATGTGGGATGAAAAACAACGTCTCTTAAGCTTAAAAGGAGAGAATTTTGGGTGCCGTAATTGTGACAGAGAGGTTGTAAATAACAATGTGGTTTACAGGTATGTAAGGAGAGGATCAGGATCTGGTATTTTGTAGGAAAAGGCGAAGAGGGATAGTTCCAAGGGCGTAACGTATGCGATTCGGGCCCGCCTGCCAAAATAAAAATTCCGGCCCCCATCGAATTGTAAAACACTATGAATAAGTAATATGAATTTAATTACAGCAGGTTGAAGTAATACAATATATTGTCAAGTTATATGAATAAAAGGATTAATCGTTATCTTAAGATCATTACAAAATAATATTAAATAGGTTTTATTTGATGATGATGATGCTTGTTACTTTAAGGGGCCTAACATCGAAGGTCATTGGCCCCAGTGGTTTTATTTGACGGTCTCCGTGGTTTAACGGCTGAGCTCCTGAACTGCAACCATGCACCACTTAGATATTTGAACTTAACTTCAATTGTTTTCAATTATCAGTAACTATACTCTGTAACTGATACCGAAATCTCGGTGATAATAATTCATTGGATTAAAAAAGGGAACAAAATTAAATGAAAAAAATATTTAAATGAAATTTGAAAAAGATCAAACCGCACAACTCATAAGTATAATTTATTAGTAACTTCATGCAGAGATGCAGAGAGGTCTCGTTCGAAAATGAGTTATATTATTTTTATTTATTTGTGAGGAGTCTGTAGGGTCCCTTAAAGGCCCGGGCACGCGTGTATTGCAGGACCTAAGGTTACTCCCCTGGATAGTTCGTAATATGTTTGGAGTGTTCTGTGTAGAAGATAGAACAAGTGAAGTTGCTGGCGCTGTTACATTCGAAGCCATGACAGCTCCTCGTAATGTAGTGATGTATGAACAGCATATCGCAGATAAAAGATAACGTTTATGCATCTCTTCATGCTCTGATCCGGTTTCATGACTGTGCCGTGTGTTACATCAATCAACATGGTGTCACTAAAGTCAAGCATAGGTAGTATTAAACAGTGAATTACCCGTACTTTAAATAGAACCAAGAATATATTAGAGAATCGTTTCAGGTGTATAAGCATTTATGAATATTATGGACTCAGTCATATTCAGCGCTTGGATTTATACGTAATAAAAATGGAAAAATATGTACATAAATATAGGCTAACAAATTAAAAATATGGAGTGAAATATGGGTCCACCTCTGTAGTGTAGTGATTAATGTGATTATCTGCCACCCCCGGAGGCTCGGGTTCGATTACCGGCTCTGCCACGAAAATTAAAATGTGGACGGGGTCCACTCAGCCTCGGGAGGTCAGCTGAGAAGAGGAGGTTCGATTCGCACCGCAAACATCCTCGAAGTGATTTTCCCTGGATTCACACTTCTTCTCCAGGCAAATGCTGGGCTGTTGTCTAACTTAAGGCCTTCCCTCTTCTTCACCTATCACTTCCAATCTTCCCATCTCCACATAAGGCTCCTGTCCGGCATAGGAGGTGAGGCCACCTTTAAGGGACACTGGCCTTTCTTCCCAGTTGTATCTCCGACCAAATGTCTCACGTAACATGCCCTTGAGATTCTAGAGGTTGTATCCCTCGCTAAGTTCAAGGGAAAAACCAACCTTGGACACTAAACCGATTGAGAAGGAATATTTAAAAAATGATGAAAATAATGCAAAGAGTAATGATACATATATATGGTATCAAATGCTAATACTTATAATAAAAAGAGCACTGCCGTTAAATATGCATTGCTTGAACATAAAAGACACAAAAATAAACATTTAAATTAAAGTCACAGAAGGAGTGTTTAACATTTATGATATATGTTACGGGGATACCCGTGGAGCAGAAAGAGGTTAAAGAAGGTGCGGGGGTGAATGGGTCTATCTACAATATCAAGAATTGATTTAAAACTTTAACAAAGGTTATATTTCTTTTAGGACTTCAAACTTAACAATTCTTCATAACAATGAAACATCAGGTACAATGACAAACTTGGAACAAGACAAGAAAATCCAAAATTTAGTGATTTTTTACAAAACCTGGGCTTCAAGCCCCTCGCTTTACAATGTCTGAGCTCCCAGCTAAAATTTACAAAAGAGCACAAATTTATTCAAGGGCAGAAATCTCCTAATTTATGGAGCACTTGCTCCCGAAATACAATTTCTAGCCTTCTAGAGGCAATCGTTAACCTTACAAAAACTTTGAAAAAGAGCTAACAGGCTCTCAGTTTTCCAAGCCTACTCAAGGCAATCACTAGCCTCTCAAGGCAAAAATTACAATTTTTTAAAAAAATTATACATGGGTATTTAATACTCAACCTACGGGGCCTTCATGGACAAGAACAGGTTAAATAACTGGCCCAAATACAAAAGGAATGGAGGCATACACTGCGCTCCAATACACTGAAAACTTAAAAACCTAATGGGCTCTAGGCCGATGAAACAGGGGCTATTCCCAAACTACTGGGGTGACTCGTATAGAAATTACTTTACCACATCACAGAATGAAAAACAGTTAAAAAAACGTAGTCACCTCAACCCAAGATGAAAGGGAGCTCGAGAGGGTCTCTCTATCCCCGATTTACACTTAAAGGGTTTACGAAGTCTTTACATTAGCCGAAAGATGATGTTCATTTTAGAAAAGTAGGTTACATAGTTAAAGATTCGGACCTTTCCCTCGGATTGAACTGCGGAGGTAACAAGAAAGAATAAAGTCATGTGGTCATTACCTTGTAGATGTTCTAGCTGTCGACGAAAGAGGCCGCCCGCCTCCTGCTTAAGCACACACACTCAGATAATGACGATCAATTGGCCACGAAACGTGAAAAGCCGCAGTTTATAAACACTCAGTGAAGGTTCGAGATCATTCAAGATTAAACTAGCCACACTCTCTCAATTTTATTGGTAGAGTTCAAAAGTAACACTCAGAATCGAACAAGAAGCCTGTGATAGGTGGAAAATTAATTACAGAAATTAGTGATTGGTTAGATTCAAAACTGGCAGAAATAAAAAGGAAATATTGCCAACCCAAAAATAAATGAACATTAATCAGTTACGAAAACCTAGAAATACAAAACCTCTTTAAATTATAAGTTCTTTCACTTTGCACCAGAGGGCATGATCATAAAAAATTTTAGTGGTGTAATCTGTAGAAAAAAATCCAAAGTTCTTGACGAATGGCAAACAAAACAGGGAGAAATTCACTCAGGTTAGGAAACTGTACAATAACAAAATTACATGATATTTCGACGGAGACATCTTCTGATTAAAGTTCTAAGTCCCTGTTGTAGTAGTTTCCACCTTAGTTCGATAGAGGAATTCCTTTAGGCGCTAATTTTGAATGCGCGGCGTTGAGGTGTACATCCAGGTACAATATATATCACAGCGGGTTGAGTGAAAGAGGCCAAAGCCAGCAAGAAAACAGTATGCCTAGAGCAGATTTTTTTAAATATTGCATAGCAATAGCCTACTGTACAAGAATCCAGCTTGGAATTATTGATACACGTAAAATAAATTTTAAATTACTAGCAATTTCCCTTTGGCTGCCCGCGATGCATCTTGTTGTCCGCTATTAGAGTCCGGATCTTTAGACAGTAATAGGCGAGAATGCACACCTACTTTTACCTGGTAGGAACTGTCGTCTACCCGCTCCTCGGTAGTGTAGCGGAAGTAGCATACGTTTTGGGGGTTCGAATTGGGTGGAATCCTACTGTTTATGCAAATCTGATGGCAGAATGCTATACGGGTAGAGTATACTTGTTATTGGCTTCAGTATGTTTGCATTCTAAACTATTGCAGCTGTATTACAGCTCGATTCATAAATATCCCCACGGATGTACGTGCAAAGTTTCGACGTATTGAAATAATACGTATAAACCGTTCTGGTAATACAGCGAGTTTCTCCTTACGGTTGGCCGGCAGGCGCACCCAGCTTATCTGCCTCCCGTTGACTCATCACTTCCCGTTACACAGCGCAGCGGCAGCACGGGAATGCCCGCACTTCGCAGTTCAAGTCCGTGCTTAGAACGTGTACTAAGTATTGATCTGTCACTCCGCCTGCTCTCGAGTTGTGAAGTGTTAATACGGAGTATAATTCTCATAATTCCTACACATATGTACACGGTAAAGGAAAACGTACTTATGCACGATATTAATGTGAAAACAGAGAGTGTTGCAGGGAAGTCGTTAGGCGATTTGTAACACAATTTCCAGGTGTACCCCCTCCACATAGAGAGACCGTGCGGAAACTCGTAAAAAAATTGAGAGAAACTGGTTCTTTACTCGATAAGAAGCTAAGTGATAAAGAAACGTGTACTTAACGAGGAAAAAGTAAATAAGATCACAGAAAGATTAGAACGCCAGAAAAATTCATAAGACGACTTGGACAGAAGCCGGTGTTTCGAAAAGCTCAGCATGGAAGGCTACGAAAATATTAAAATTGAAATCCTCCCATGTTGGACGAACTCACAGAACATATCTGGATAGAAATGGCCTGAATTACGAGAGATGCATTTATGGGTGTGAATCGGAGTTTCCTAAGACGATGTCAGAAATGTGTGGACGCAGGAGGAGAACATTTCCAACATCTCCTGTCATAAGGTATAAGCTTATTTCATTAATTAGTAATTTTATTAATGTTAATATTATCTCATGTCATGCACGGGTAAAGTGAGCGAAGTGCTGTCCTTATTGCCATGCCGTGGAGCGGGGAGTGATGAGTCAACTGGAGGCAGATAATATGGGCGCGCCTGCCGACCAACACATGAGAGAAACTCGCTGTAGAATGTAACATTTGTATATTGACAAACACATCATGAAAATTCACCACAAATCGAAATTGAATTACATCTGTTTTTCTGGAGTTTGGCAACTTTTGGAAATGATTGCGAATTATCGCTAACGATTCGGTAACTTTGTACATCTGTTGTAACTACGAAAGCATTGTTAGAGGTGAGGTGAAAGATTCGGAGCAGACTTCTCATTTGCTGCGAGGAATGTGATAAAGAAATGCTCAAGAGGAATTAATTTTAGGATTCCTTCGAAAGTGACTTACATTACTTACATGTTGGAAACCACCCACTTCAAGTTCGGAAAATTCTAACACAGGTTAACCAAGGAAAAAGGTTAAATATAACACCAACATTCCTACATTTTCTCTCTTGGTTGCAGGTCGTGTCGCAAATCAACTAATCATTCGATGAAAAAACAGGTGTTGCGTAAATTTTGAATTATTGGAGTAACATTAAATTATACCACAAATATCATTAGCCTCAACATAGAAGACACAAATAAAAATTTCCAGTTCAAACACGGTGCTATAAGAAGACGGTTCACATTCTATGTTCCAAGTTATGGGAACACAAAAGAGAACAAAGATATTTTCTAGTCGCCAACATGTTTTTAAAGTTCTAACCTAAAAACGACTTTAATATGTTAAGGATTGGTTTTAGATTCATATGGAATTATATGTCTCTGTACATTCATGAATTTCTACCTAAGCCATAAAGTGTAGCTCATTATGTTTAGTTAATCTAAACGAAATATGTACTACTTGTAAATTAAACTTGAAAGGGGCAAAATAAAAAATTATTACACCTTTCCCTGGTCCCATATGGCCTACCTCAGCGCAATCCCTGCGTGCTTACGTTCAAAAAACAAAATGTCTAGTAAAATTTATCATATAAGATTGGGACAGGATCTAGAATTTATGTTCGCAAATGAGAATTCAGTAATTAATATAAAGGAGATAAAATCATAATGTATTTCCTCAAGTTAAATTACGTATACACGTAAATTTGCTATTGAAAATTTGACGCTAAAAGTCGTTCATAAACCATCTGGTGAGAACCCGGGCATATCAAGCTCAATAAGATTGGAAACGTGAAATCTACCTATATGTGACTAAGGCTGTGATTAAGTAACGCCTCTTCCATGAATATGTAATGATAGGTTCAATATCCACCTAATTAAACTAATTCCGAAATTTTGTCTGACATTTATATAAGTTTAAACCACCAAAATAACACAGATTCTAAAACATGGTGTCCGGATCGTGGACAAACGACAGAGGTTTGGAAACATCGCAACTCAACTACAGCCAACGGACTGTGGAACGCTAATCAACACAAATAATTGACAACATTATCACAATGAATAAGACACATTGAAACGATGAACACAAGTAACACACATCAGAAAAATAAAGACATAAATGATACACGTTCAACATCAGATCGAGCGGGAACCGCTCTGAAAATCGACGTAGTTCTCGTGACATTAATGGTCATATTGTCTGTGTGGCCAGGCCCCCTCTCTCATATAGCTAACGGGATTATGCGTAAATTTTACTGAGTTCTCCCGTGAACTATACAATTAGCTCGCTGTCTACCTGGAACACACTCTCGTCCAGCGGAGTGTTATCTCGGCTAAATATGTCTTTAAATATATTACTCATTATAACGTCTGCTCTTGGGTATTCCCCTCACAAACCAGACACAGCTCATTAATTCAGCCTCTAAGGCTATCTCCAATTCTAGGCCTCAACACAATAACCACGGCTCATCATAGCTTCATATTCCATAGCCTCCGGTTCAACCTGGAGCACTGTTAGGGTCGCCTGCCACATTCTCTAAATGACAATCACTAAACACAACGTTGGTGATAGCCCTCTACACACGTCATCAGCTGAAAAAACATGCAATAATATTACATCATACATAGCCTGTCCATAGATTAGTTCTGCATATCTGTTAGTTCCCGTTCGGACCTCGAGAAGTTTCGGTTTCTCCAATCTGCATAGATGAACATGACATCGCTTATACCTTAGTGTATGCATGACACGCGTAAAAATATCTAAACATACACCAAAACACTAATAGAGCCCTCGCATCCTAACTCTAAATAACATTAAAATGAAACGAGTATAGCATGCATTCAGCCCAAAACATTATTTACAATAAAAATTAAAACAAATCAATGCCACTCTGGCTTAGCTTACAATTATTATTTACATTGTCCGACTCGTTGGCTGAACGGTCAGCGTACTGGCCTTCGGTTCAGAGGGTCCCAGGTTCGATTCACGGCCGGGTCGGGGATTTTAACCTTAATTGGTTATTCCAGTGGCACGGGGGCTGGGTTTATGTGTTATCTTCATCATCATTTCATCCTCATCACGACGCGCAGGTCGCTTACGGGAGTCAAATAGACCTGCACCTAGCGAGCCGAACTCGTCCTGGGATATCTCGGCACTAAAAGCCATACGGCATTTCATTTCATTATTTAGATTTAACGAAAGGGCCACACATGAATCTGATCACTACATGTCATGCTTAAAAGAACAGTTCAACTCATTTTTATCTCCTTCTCTGCCATACGCGGTGACCGTGGGACCGCTCGATTTATATGAGTTAGCACATGAATGCGGTGCTGTCTACAGGTCTAGAAGTCTGTTGGTTCGGTCCTCTTTAGCACATTGTTTGATGTCTTCGTTCTGGTACTGCTGTTGGCTGCCTTCAACCTGGTAACTTTGGTCACTCCCAATTCTCTTCAATGCTTCGTTTCTGCTCGAATAGACTGTCGTAACCTTGGTTAGGATACAACTGACCATATCATCTCTCGGGACATTAGTCCTGTCAACGATAGTAACCAAATTAAAGGGAATTTTCACGGCCGCGATCTAATCTCTAACAGCGGTAAGTCGTCATTAGCCGCACTTAATTATTAACACCAAGCGAACTCGTACTAGGCATTTATAAACTAAGCAAATGTTGCTCGGTTGAGCTTACACAAAAAGTTATTAAGTATGCTCTATCACCGATACAATACTGTATATGCATTATTTATCATCACATAACTACCGGAATGAGTCGGAGAAAGTAAGCGAGTGAGTTAGTCTGTGAATGATTGAGTGAGTGAGTGAATGAGCGCTTGCCCTGATGGTACGGGCCTTTTTGTAGTCGGAGGGTATGGCCGCAGCCTCTGGTACATGCAAGCACAGAAATGGTGTCCCGACGTAAACAATCAACACTGCCCCACTCCAGTACTGAAAGGTGGCGAGGGAGTGAAGGGGTAGTGTCGAAGGCCACTCCAGTACCGAGAAAGAGGGGAGGAAGTGAACGGGTAGTGCTGAAGGCAGAGTGTGTGTATTGCTATACATCCACCACTGTGCCCATTTCAATCACAACAGTCTTGTAGCGGGCTGTCTACCTGCAGCAATGCGTTAAGCGTGGAGGTGGGGGTATACCATGCTTTGTTTATACCGGGACACCATTTCTGTGCTCGCATGTACTTCCCCAAGATACACTAACCTTCCTTTTGTGATCAGTCAGTTAGCTCACAATGGATCTTTCAAATAAGTCGGAAATAAACAAAACAGGCACAATTACACCATTTTAATGGCTCATGGTACTTCTGAAATACAACAAGGACTTGCCATTATCTTGGATCTGTGGGATATGGCTCCGTGACTAAGTTACGGGTTCGAATTCAAACGATTCCAGGCCTGGATATTTCATGTTAGATGACAACCTAACGTTGTTCAGTAGTTCGCCGCTTTCAAATCGCTCGTTCAGTCTCTAGCATAGTGTGTGCTGAATCTCTCTTCTATTCGTGTACCCACGCCATCGACGGGGTTCACGCCATCAAAATCACGGCATCCTGACTTGGTTCGTCTGAGGGAAAAGTGCCGCACCTTGCTTGCTACGGGTTCGTCACGTATAACCCCACGGACACCCAGCGTTCCTAACCTCGTTCCGCAGCGGTAATTTCAAAATGCTGCACAGTGTTACATTCACTTAATTGGATCGTGATCTGATATGTTACAGTATCGATTAGGTGTAACAATTCCTCTGCTTGATTTATTGATTTACTTACATGTGTTTTGATTTAAATTTTTAAGGCAGTCTTGTTGCAGTCGCTTGATTTATTCATATCGTTGCTGAAGAAACCAAACCTCGTATGTCACAATGCTCTTCCTATCCATAATGTTCCTCAAGACTGGTAACTCCTCCCTGCTGCATTTACAGTAGATATGCAGTCCATCAGAACAACGTTCGTTCTGTTAATTTTCATATGCGGAAGTGTAAAGGAAAAACGACCGTAATGCAGTACATTTTAGGACTGAGTAGGTTTGTCACGCAAACGTACACGTTTATTTTCCTTTGCACATAAGCATAGGAAAATGGAGACAGCAAAAATTGTTGTGATAGACTGAATATCATATGTGGCTGGAAGGTGTGACCATTCTTAAGGAAAATAATAAGTAGGGAGAGCATTGCGACATAGGATGTCTTTTGGTTTCTTCAACGGCGATTTACAAATGACAACATTACGAAAATATAATGTGCATAACCGCACCTTTCTTCAGTTCCGAGTAGTTATGGATAAATACCATAAAGCCTTGCACCAACGAACAGTTTATCCTGGTACCTCCGTAATCCCTATGAAGTCTGGTCAAAGCGGCTGAGTGTCAAAGTTGATGTACAAGGATGTGAATAAAATACTCCATGAAAAAACAATAGCACTTAGTCAAGAAAATACGTAATAAAGATAGGTATCGTTTTAGAATTGAGAAACGAAGAGTCAAGAAAATGCGTCAAAAGCAATCACTCAATACTCATTCCAGATATTTTTTTCTCAGAGAAAAAATCCGCCACCTTTGAGCAACCATTTGACGTTTATAAATCTGAGGTTCATTTTCCCTCAGTAGCGTAGCCAGGATCGGCCGATGGGTGGGGGTTATAGTCACAAAACACTGATAGAACAAAATGAAGGAACGTGTGTGGTGCGCGCATGCATGACTTGTCTCTATTAGGACACTGATACAAGTGTGTTATGTTCACGTTCATATTGCAGTACACTACACAATCTTACATTAAAATACAGAATTAGAACAATAAGATCAAGGTGAATAGTTTTACAGCGAATTGTATGTTCAGTTTACAATCTAAAATCTAAAATCCTTTTTTTGACGCTTCGTAGAAAATAGATTCAACACATCTGTTAGATTTACAATTATGTCTCTGAATGTTTGTTTAGTTTATAGTTTATTGTCAGTAAAATCACATTTTTGGGGGGCTATAGCCCCCAGTAACCCACCCGGCTAAGCCCCTGTTTTCCGTACACTTTGGAGTCTGGAAAGAAGTCAACTTTATCATAATATGAAATTAAGTACTGTTTTAATTCATAGAAACGACCGCAGTTTAAACAGTTCCCATTATAAACGGGATTTATGATGAAATCTAGTCCTGAAGACGGCACAAACACCCAGTCGCCATGCGGGAGAAAATAACTACTGAAGAATATGTGAAATTAGTGAGAAACAGCCGATACCACAGTGAAAAGTGCAGCATTCACGAACCGACTGTGTTCTGTTTATTAGAAATGAATGTCATTGGACTTATAGTTGGAGACCGAGGAGCAATTGCTAGTATGACCGTAAAATATTGTGGGGTGTTCAAATTGGACGATTAGTTCATCGAACGAGTAGTTGGTCCTGTGTACTCTCAGTGGATCACTTAGAATTCTGAAAAATCATCTGTATGGCACTCAGTAGGAAAGATCAAATTTGAATAAGAGGATACTTAAATAAAAATATTTTATTATTTTTATTTATTTATTCACGAAGCACAAGATACAGCTAAACTGAGCAAATTTTACTTGCACTGTCAACAGACTAATTAATAAATGTAAACTTTTATAATAAAATATAACAAACAAAACAAAAGATAACAAGATCAGGTACACAGGCTACTAATAACAACTGTTCGACTCAAAAACTATGAGAATATCCATGTTCATAGCCAAGTCGTCGTGGTTCAAAATGGCGGTATAAACTCTTTACAGCCAACTTATCCTTAGGAGTCTGTTTATACCCTCCCCCCCCCCCCCGAATATAATTTTACTTGATGCTATATCAAGCTCTTGTCTCCTGTTAATGTTGTTAAAAAGATTTGGGAGGTGGATTAGGAAAGATCGCTGAAGTATTGAGTGGTGAGTGTGGGGAATGTGCCTGATATTACCACTCTCTGCCAACGATTATGTATTTATTTATTTATTTATTTATTTATTTATTTATTTATTTATTTATTTCTGTACCCTTGGTTATTTTTATGTGAACTGTACACAGCAGCCTCCAATTTCGAAATAATAATGTTGTATTATTATTATTATTATTATTATTATCATTATTATTAGATGGGTATGGGACCGTAGTGCTGCAATCCGGTGGAGAAATAATTTTAAACTATATGACCGAGTGACTAAGAGCTTGCATTCGGGAGATAGTGGGTTCGAACCCAACTGTTGGCAACACTGAGGATAGTTTTTCGTGATTTCCCATTTTCACACCAGGACTCTCCTATCCCATCGTCTCCACAATACCTATCGATGACACTGCGACGTAAAACAAATTGTAAAAAAAAATATGTTCAGTGTTCGCTAAGTCATAATCTGTCTTCCACATTAATGTGAAATTAGGTAGTTAGGAATCGAAACTGGGACCTTTTAGACCCAAGGCCGTAATGCTAACCATTTAGCTATGGCGCTGGACGTTGCAGAACAAAATGAGAAATGTGAAAGTGATGAAATTAATTGATGATGAGCTGACCATAGGAGACTGTCTTACGATTACCGCACTCTTCCTTAGGCGGAATGGAACCCACGTCGTTCCAGTGAACTGAATACGATTACACAATTTGGCACCCAAACAAACGACTACTCCTCCTTAAATATTTCTTTAATGATATACACCTCTTTGAGAACTGATCCTGAAATAAGGAGGTCATTCCATGGTGGCAGGCATGCATCTATAACACGTGGTAGTTTAAAAATCGTCAAAGGTAATTAAAATGTAAAAGGAAGATGATATAGAACAAACTTTTGAATAGGCACTAATTTCTTACACTCATTTACTGATAATCTTCGTTATGAAGCTGGCAAAGTGTTCACCTTCCTCGCGACCCCTGACTCATACAATTTACCGTGAAGAAGGCGGTGCCGAAACATACCTCACCTTAAATTTAACGCCACTTTAACTTCTCCGATATATTACGTACATTTTGTCTTCCTTTTGCGCGTTACAAACGTAGCGGAAATTATAATAGTGGTCCCTCACCTAATATAGAGAGATAATATTTCATAATAACCTACAAAAATGTTAATAGCAACCTTCAACACGTATGAGAGATAAGACGTAGTAAAGGAAATGTAGATCTTTAGTTGTTATTTATTTATTATAAACAAATTCACAGAAATTGTGTATACATAATATATAATATTTATTCAACTCACTGTAAAGCAACGTTCCATGAACTACAATTACGTGAAAGAGAATAACCATCAACACATTTTAAAATGAAAAGGAAGGTTTTTGGGTCATAGTATCAAAATTTGGCATACAATACGTACCGCGTTCTTGTTTGGTTGCTTCATCAGCCCATAGACTTGTTTGATGCAGCTCTCCATGTCACCCATTCAGTTTTCATTTCTGTGTAACTAGTACATCGTACATTTGCTCTAAACTGTTTGTCATATTCATACCTTGGCCAACCACTACCGGTCCTTCCGCTTACACTTTACTAAAAAATTATCCCAACGAGTCCTGGCTATCTTTAAATATGTCCTACCCTTCTACCTCTTTTTCTCCACAAATTTCGAAAAATCGTTCAAATAATCATAATAATAATAATAATAATAATAATAATAATTGTTACAGGGATACTCGTGGAGCAGAAAGGGGTGAAGGAAGGTGCCAGGGTGAGTGAATGGGTCTATCTACAATACCAAAGTTAAATTTAAAACTTTAACAAAGGTTATATTTCTTTCAACTTCAAACGTAACAATTATTTTTGTAAACAATATTACAGGTACAACTAACAATCATTAAACAAGATTGGGAAAAATCCAAGATACAGAACCTTAACACTTTGGGCTTTAAACCCCTAGTTTTACAATTTTACACAAGGAAGGGGAATTATTTAATGAGGGGCAGAAATCCCCTCATTCAAGAGCACTTGCTCCCTAACTCACAATATCTAGCCTCCCCAGAGGCACACTTTACAGTTACAAAACTTGGAAAAGAGCTAACAGGCTCTCAGCTTCTTCTAGCCTATTCAAGGCAATATCCGAAAATTACAATCACTCGCCCATCAAGGCACAACTTACAAATTGAAAGGTAATGTTATACAGGGGTATCTAGTACCCAACATACAGGGGCTTTGCGGGAAAGAACAGGTTAAGTAAATGGCCCGAAACACAAACTGAATGGAGGCGTATACTTGCAGTCCTAGATATGAACACAAAAACAACCTAAGGGGCTCTAGGCCGATGAAACAGGGGCTATTCCCAAACTACTGAGGTGACTCGTATAGAATTTACATTACCACAATACAGAATGAAGAAGGCAGTTATGAAACGTCATCCAACCAAGATGAAGGGGAGCTCGAGAGGGTACATCACTCTCTATCCCCGATTTAGAGTTTTTACATTTGCCGGCAGAAAGTTACATCTTTAGAAAAGAAGGTTACATAGTTAATGATTCGGACCTTTCCCTCGGGTTAAACTGCGGAGTTAGCAAGAAAGAAAGATGTTATGTGATCATTACCTTGTAGATGTACTGCTGACCGAAGAAAGAGGCCGCCAGCCTCCTGCTTTGACACACACACTTAGTAAGATGACGATCAATTGGCCAAGAAACGTGAAAAGCCACAGTTTATAAACCTTCAGGGAAAGTTCGAGATCATTCGGAAATAAACCAGCCACACCCTCTCAATTTAATTGGTCAAATTCAAAGTTACACTTCAGGATCGAACAAGGAGCCTGTGATAGGTAGGAGATTAATTACAGATATTAGGGATTGGCTAGATTCAAAACTGGTGGAAATCGAAAGGAAATATTGCCAACCCAAAAATGAATGAACATCAATCAGTAAAAAAAAACTAGAAATACAAAATTTCTTTAAATGATACGTTCTTCCACCTTGCACCAGGGTACATGACCATAGTTTTTAGTAGTGCCATCTGTAGAAGATGGTCCGAACTTCTTGATGACTGTCAAACAAAACAAGTAGAAATTCACTCAGATTAGGAAACTGCACAATAACAAAATTACTCGATATTTAGGTGGTGACATCTTCTGTTTAAAGTTCCAAGTTGGTGTAGTTTCAGTTTCACTGTTTCACCAATAGAGGAGTTCATTTAGGCGCTAGCTTTGAATGCGCGGCGTTGAGGTGTACCTCCCGGTACAATAATAATAATAACAATGTTATTGGCTTTACGTCCCACTAACTATATTTAGGTTTTCGGAGACGCCAAGGTGCCTGAATTTTGTCCCACATGAGTTCTTTTAGGTACCAGTAAATCTACCAACACGAGGATGACGTATTTGAGCACTTTCAAATACCACCGGACGAAGCCAGGATCGAACCTGCCAAGTTGAGGTCAGAAGGCCAGCACCTCAATCGCCTGAGCCACCCAGCCCGGCTACAAATCGTTCTCCTCCCACCAATTCCATCCAGTATCTCCTCATTCATGATTCGACATACCGATCTCACCTTCAGCATTCTTCTGTAACACCAAATTACAAAAGCTTCTATTCTCTTTCTTTCTGACCTATAAATGTTCAGTGTTTCACTTCCGTGCAATGCCATGCTCCAGACGAAAGTCTTGAAAACTTCTTTGTAGTTCCTGTATTTTATGCCCTCCTTACTTCTGCCGTCACTACTTATTCTAGGATCCAAATAACAATATTCTTCTACTTCATTTTCTAATCTAATATTTCGTGCATCACGTGGACTTCGTTCCACTGCACTCCATTCCTTTTGTTTTAGATTCATTTTCTTTCTGCTTGTACTCCTGCTCCAAGATTATCTCCATACCATTCAGCAATTTCTCCAGACGTTTTGTTTACGTCGCACCGTCACAGAAAGGTCTTATTGCGACGATGGGATTGGAAAGGGCTAAGAGTTTGAAGAAAGTGACCGTGGCCTTGATTAAGGTATATTGCCAGCATTTTCGGGTGTGAAAATTGGTAAACACAGGAACCATCTTCAGGGCTCCCAACAGTGCGGTTCGAACCCACTATACCTCGAATGCAAGCTGAGAGATACGTGATCCAAATATTCTGGGAATGAATTGAGCTGGTGTCACAGTACACTCTCGATTATCCGGGATGAATGACACGGATAATCGGAAAACAAGTATAATCCAAAAGCATGTGTTTATTGCAAACAAAGTGCCTTCTCTACTATTTTTAAATACAGTACCATGTAAAGTAGGCTATAATACATTTACAGAGATAAATCACTCATATAATTGTGCTGTGAAGAAGTCCGTAAAGGTTTTCTGCTTTTCGTCGTTCATCTGCTTCCTTAACTCGAGACGTATCAGGTGTTTGCATAAGTTTTTGCCGGTTATGTGGTAAAGAAAACACGTAATTTTCAAAGAATTAATTTTTTGTTTATTCCAAATACTGACCATCGGCTTCCACACACTTCAGCCATCTTTCAGGTAAGTTATGAATACCATGCCAGAAAAACTGCTTGTCTTTTGCGGCAAACCGTTCGTCCAGCCATTTTCCAACTTCCTCGAAATTGCGCATGCCCCATTGAAGCGAAGAGGTGATACTCAGATATCGCCAGGTCGGGACAGTACGGTTGGTGCGGAAGGATGTCCCATTCAAGGGATTTCAAAGTGTCTTTCACTGGTTTTGCTTTGTGAGACGGCACATTGTCGTGTAACGAAATCACTTTGCCATGTCTTCTGGCCCATTCGGGTCGTCTTTCGATCAACGCGTGATTTAATTTAATAATTTGTCGGCGATAGCGTTGTGCATTAACGGTTTCGCCGGGCTTGCTCGTCTTCACACTTGTGTGGTCTACCAGAGCGCGCACTGCCTTTCACATTGAAATCACCACGTTTAAATTGTCGAAACCATGTCTCACATGAAGCGTGTTCAGCATAAGTTTCTAAATCATTCACAGTAATTGCCTGCCGTGAGTGGAACCTCCTTCCCGAAAATATCAGGGGGTTAAGCGCTATTCGCACTTTCAAGGAAGCACTTTGGAGACATTTTATGCACCAGTAAGGATCATCTGTAAACCTTATGCTGCTACTTACAACCATTCTATTGTTATGGATGTCCTGGTAGAGAGTCTAAAATTCTTATCCGATTTGTCTTTTTTTTTTTTACATGTAGGATATTAGTTTTAAGAATTTATCCCTTTTTATATCTGATTTATTTCATCTTAATTTAATCTTAATTTATTTCATCTTAATGTAATCTCACCATTCTTGTATTATTAATAATTTAATTTGTATTAGATCTAGTTATTGTAAGTAATACAATGCAATATATGTATATTTCAGTTCCTGGTTAGATGGAAGAGAAGGCCTGAAGGCCTTAATCTTTCCAGGTAAAATGAAACATTACTAAACTACTCTAAACTACCCACAAACGATGACTTTTCACAGCCTTTTCCTTTTGAATAAATAGAAAAGCCACGCGTGCCGCAAATGTTCTTTTTCAGGCACAGACGTTACATGATCAGTGTACGACACAACACAGACGTTACATGATCAGTGTACGACACAACACAGACGTTACATGATCAGTGTACGACACAACACAGACGTTACATGATCAGTGTACGACACAACACAGACGTTACATGATCAGTGTACGACACAACACAGACGTTACATGATCAGTGTATGACACAACACAGACGTTACATGATCAGTGTACGACACAACACAGACGTTACATGATCAGTGTACGACACAACACAGACGTTACATGATCAGTGTACGACACAACACAGACGTTACATGATCAGTGTACGACACAACGCAGACGTTACATGATCAGTGTACGACACAACGCAGACGTTACATGATCAGTGTACGACACAACACAGACGTTACATGATCAGTGTACGACACAACACAGACGTTAGGGTTTGGCGGACTCAGCTTGTGTGTATTGGTAGATGAATGTCACACACATAAACTGACGTATGTGTACTGCGTACTGTTCGCTGGCGCCACCTCTTAGTGAAGCCGGAAAAGACTTTTGTATACACCTGATATTTGGCGTGCGGTATTAATGTCATCATGTTCAAATACCCTTCGTCCCATATAATCCAACAAGGTATCTATACACGGTAGAGCCAGAGAATGAGAAACACTTTCATCATCCACTTTTACTTCAACCTTAATAAACTGCCAAATTCAAATGTATTCACTTTCATTTACAGAATTTTTAATAAGGCGAAAACGTGCGCGGTTAATCTGCAAAAGGGATAATCCGCGCCCGGATAATCGAAAGTATACTGTATCTTCTAAGGACAGTGGATCTTGTTTGAAAAAAGTTATATTATACGTGTATTAACGAAAATATAACCACATTGGTTTTGTAATTTCGCTTCGGTTTCTATAATCAGATTATTTAAGAAGAACGAGTAATTAACCCACTTCTTCCGAGTGCCTTGACGGGGCTGCCATCTTAAGCCTGAGGCACCAGGCTGATTTTCTGTCCGGATTTCTTCCCTTAGCCTTTGAAGTTCCCACTTCTACTGCAAGGCAGCAGTTCCTATTTTATTTATCCAGAATAGGAGGGTTGCCCCTTCCGCCAATTCCACCGTTCTGAAGTCCCTCTTCTCCGCCTTCACTGCCGTTGAGGTCTTCGCCGTAACCCTGGCAAGGGACCCTTACATGGGACTACCCGCCGGGTCAGCTGGACCAAGGTTTTTTAAAGAGGTGTTACTCCTCTATCACTCGCCCTATGTCCTGACTTGTGACAGGCAGATCCTGGCTTCCCAAACATTGGGTCCAGGTTGGTGGGGTATAGTTACAACGGATGGGGGAACAGAGGAAAATGTTCGAAGCCGTATCCAGAAGGCAAATGGTGCGTTTGTCCAGCTCTATCCCGTGTGGAAGAATAAAAACATCTCCAGGAAGACTAAGCTTCGCCTCTTCAACAGCAATGTAAAGTCGATTCTTCTATACGGCTGTGAAACATGGAAAGTTACAAAACAGATCAATAACCAGCTACAGGTGTTCATAAATAGATGTCTGCGTCGCATAACAAATGTGAGGTGGCCAGACATAATCTCTAATGAAGATCTTTGGACCATGACCAATCAGCAGCCGATTGACATCCAGATCAAGGAGAGGAAATGGCGCTGGATCGGCCACACATTAAGGAAGCCGGATGGAGCTGTTGAGAGGGCAGTGCTGGACTGGAACCCTCAAGGCACCAGAAAGCGAGGTCGGCCAAAGAAGACCTGGAAGAGGACGATCGAAAAGGAAATCGCATAGGTTGACAAGACCTGGAGCGAAGTGAAGAGAATGGCCAGGAACCGTACCGTGTGGAGAAATTTCGCCAAGGACCTATGCTCCAGAGGGAGCAACAGAAAATAAGTCAAGTAAGTCAACCACATTGGAGTTGGCATTCCATAGGAGAATCGTAAGAGTTGTTTCGCATTAGACTGCATTTATTAGTCTGTTGGTGGTTTGTAACTCGGTCCCTTAACACCCAGAGTGTTATTTTTCCGTTACGTTCCTTGGGAGTAGTTTCCCAGCTGCTGTCTCAACTTTCCGTCTGGTGTTGTACTGGTGTACAGTTAGGTGGAATCATTGATTTATTTATCTTAAGGATATGTGATGTTATTTCATTGATTACAAAATCGAGTTAAATTTACAAAGAACTTGGCAGTACGACCCCCCTTATCAGTGTTACATGCCACACCCTCTAACCTGGATACATGCACTGATTCGGTTGGGAAGGGTGTCATGAAGCCGTTGTATCCACTCCAGAGGCAAGCTGGCCCACAACTGTTGTAACTAGGCCTTCATATTCTGGATAATAGCACTGGGACGGACTGATCTATATCTGACCACGTTACCCCCTAGCTTTACTCCTGTTTTCACAGAATTTGAATATATATTTTGAAAGTCTGTCTGGGGCCATTCTTTTAATATGTCCACATAATCTTAACCTGTGCTTTCTGGATTTCTGTCGTGAATAACGTTTTAACATCATGCGAATAAGGATTAACATTCGAGAATAATTAATAAAGTTGTTTGAAAGTTATCATAAAAGTGTGCACATATAGATAGCTGCTCGAGAGGTGTCTGTGCCTCACTAGTTGAGTTCCTAGCGCCTGCAGGCGACGCCCAAGTAGCCCCGGGGCAGCTCAGCAGGATCTAGTGGGTGCGCCCGCCGCACACCTGTGACCTCCAGACGGTACTGCATACACACGCGGCTGGTTCGCTCATTTACTTACCTCCAACCACCTTCAATTACTAGTATTTCCATCCTCAGCTAACCATTAGATGCAAAAATAATTGCAAGGCCGGAGAAATATGAAGTTCTAAGATAGTGATTTCATTATCACAATTGTTTTTGAAATTTCATTGTAATTCAAACTGTGAGATATAATCAGCCCGTCAATTTAGAAAGATAATATCGCACATTGTAGCTGTTAGAAAAAAGTCGCAAATACCAGGTATCATTGGATATTATAATAATACATAACAGGAGTGCAGTTACTGTCAATAAAACAATGCTATAATTATTGTACCATTATATACCAGGTACTTAAAAAAGCGGAAAGAAATCTGCATTCATTAGAAGAAAGTACCTAGCGGAAGTGCGGAAAAAATAAAACAAGAGGATTATGAGAAACAACACTGAGAATAACTGTGGTGGTGAATGCTTCCTTAAGTGATAGAAAGGTTATCACTCTTGACATTTTACTTATTGGCGATTGTGTCCGATTATTATTTATTTATTTATTTATTTATTTATTTATTTATTTATTTATTTATTTATTTATTTATTTATTTATTTATTTATTTATTTATTTACCGTCCAGGGTTGGTTTTTCCCTCGGACACAGCGCCTCAAGGGTAGTGTCCAATAGCGTGAAACTTTGGATCGGGGAGATACTACTGGAGAGGAGGACCAGTACCCCGCCCAGGCGGCCTCACCTGTTATGCTGAACAGGGGCCTTGTGGGGGGATGGGAAGATCGGAAGAGAGGAAAAGTGGGAAACCACGGAAAACCACTTCGAGGATGGTTGAGGTGGGTATCGAAGCTCATCCTCTTTCTGTACTCTGTTGACTTCCCGAGGCTGAATGCACCCCGTTCGAGCCCTCGATCCCCTTTTCAAACTTAGTGGCAGAGCCGGGAATCGGACCCGGGGTTTCGGGGCTGGCAGCTAATCACTCTAACCACTACACCGCAGATGCGGACTATATCATTATTATTATATTATTAGTAGTAGTAGTAGTACTAGTAGTAGTAGTCCTAGTATTGAATAAGCCCATTAGGACCACGCAAAGTACCTAGATGCGTGATTTTGCCTTGCTTTTGACCCATCTTTTCTTCATTCTTTTACTGAGGGCTTCTTGTGTGTCTTCAGACCAGGTCAGATGAGCGCAGCAGTCGGGGGTGGGGGGGAGGCTTCTCTTTTCAGTAATTAGGAGTGCGTATTTATACCATCTCAGGTCCGTAGACGGCATAATGCCACTGCATCTCTCCGTAAAACCTTAAGAGAAGACTTCCATACTTTTGTTGTTTCTTTTATCCCACTCGGTTTATTCGAGATTTAACCTGCCTCTCCTCTTCCCAGTGAGACGTTAGTAGATGGCTCCGCTGAGAACGCATATCAGTGATTGGAAACTTGTGAATGATGATGATGCTGATGACGGTTTTCGTTTAATAGGACCTGACATCTAGGTCATCGGTCCTACGGAATCTTGTGAAGTAGCTAGGGCGTAGTAGAGTCCTTAGTCCGCTTTAGCCCCTGCCCTCTGCCTCCTAAGCAACCGTCATTGATAATGGCCTTACCTACACTGGCATCAGTCGATTGTTAGCAGTGGACACTCTTCTATATATTTATAAATGAATGTTATGTCTCGAATGGACTCAAAAACTACTGGACCGATTTCGCTGAAAATTTCACAATTTGTTCTTATTAATTCTGCGAGGGTTTAGAAAGTGGCTTTAATGAAATCCGATGGGTAGTTTTTTATGATGAGTAATTTTATTTAATTAATTTAATTGCAAAGCCGCACCAAGTTTGGATCGACGTGTTGGACAGATTGCCGCTAGGCGACAGCAGCTTACGCTATATCGTGATAGTCCGTTTATAAATGCTGTATATAGGAGGATGTGAACACGCCGCCATGTTTTATAAAGTACCTTTCTTGATAGGAAGTTCACACTTACGCCTATTATTTGGAAATAGCAATCCAACATGCCGTGATCGAGGTGTAATTTTATGTCATAGGACCAACTTTGATAGGTCTTCCCAGTTTGGAGAATGTAGCTGTGTATTAGATGTGAAAAGATATTTAAGAAACCACGAAGAATGTAGAATACCAACACTGGAATGATACACAGTTATCACCCACTCCTAAAGAAGAGCAACTGGGGATTCGTATATAAAAGTAATTGTATGTATGTGCGTATGTGGGTTTGTACCACATCTCCTCTCAAACCACAGGAGCGATTTCGAACGAACGTGGTACACTTATTACTTAGTATCCGGAGACAAACCGCTTGGGGGGGAGGGGCTTAAGACACGCCAAGCACCCTTAGGGGCGGGGGTCGAGAGAGGTGAGATGTAAAAATAATCTAAAATAGTATCAAATCCATACATTTCTGGGTCGCTGTGATGTATAGTGACACTCCAAGTGTTTTAAAAGTCCAAGTCCAGCCCTGTTTGATGTGTTGGGCCAGGAGGGGGAGGGAGGTGATATTTAAAAACAATGGAAAATATTGTCGAATCCATAGCTTTCGTATCAAATTCATAGTTTTCGGGGTCGCTGAGATGAACAGTGACACTCCACAATTTTTGTAATTCCAAGTTCAACCCTCATTGTGGCGGGGAGCGAGGGGGCAGTGAGATGTACAAATAATCGAAAATAGTGTCTAATCCATCGTTTTCGGGGTCGCTGAGATGAACATATCTTTTTTTTGCTAGTGGCTTTACGTCGCGCCGACACAGATAGGTCTTATGGCGACAATGCGATAGGAAAGGCCTAGGAGTTGGGAGGAAGCGGCCGTGGCCTTAATTAAGGTACAGCCCCAGCATTCGCCTAGTGTGAAAATAGGAAACCACGGAAAACCATCTTCAGGGCTGCCGACAGTGGGATTTGAACCCACTATCTCCCGGATGCAAGCTCACAGCCGCGCACCCATAACCGCAGGGCCAATTCACCCGGTCTGAGATGAAGAGAGTCACTTCAGAATTGTTCTCAGTCCAAGTCAGCCACCTTTGGCATAGGGGTGAGGAAGGATGAAAAAATTAAGTGACCAAAATGAACGAGATTGTGGATGAATATGTGTATTTTCCAGTATAGCTGTCAACTAAATTTAGAACAAATATTACATACTATGAAAAATGCTGTTGTGGCAAGACACCCCTAGAATCCCCAGGGGAGGGACTAAAAATATAACCAAAAACGACCGATATTAGTCTCAAATCATAGATTTCAGGACTAGTGCAGCGATTTCTCCCAAACTTGGTACACTTACGACACTATCAAGAGACTAACCGCTTGGGAATAAGACACTCCTAGCACCATTAGTGGGGGATGGGGTGAGATAAAAAATATCGGAAATAGTGTGGAATGCATACGTTTCGGCGTCGCTGTGATGAATAGTGATACTCCGAATTTTTTAAAGTACAAGTTCAACCCCCTTTACCACAGGACGTGAGAAAGGGTGAGAAAATGGACCGAGATTAAGGATGTACCCTCTAAGTGTGTATTTTCCAGCGTAGCTGTCAATTAAATTTGGTGCAAGTATTACTTATTATCTGTAAAAAAAATGCTGTGGTGACAAGACACCCCTAGGAACCCTAGGGATAGGGGTGAAATATAAATATGAATAAAAACGACCACTAATATTGTCGAATCCATAGTTTTCAGGACCACTGGAATGTTTTGAACCAAACTTGGTACACTTATGACATACTATCAGAAGACAAACTGCACGGAGGTATGACAACCCTAGCACCGCTAGGGGAAGGGGTGGGAGGAGATGAAGTGTAAAAATAATGGAAAATAACTGATATTAATGTCGAATCCATTCTTTATGTGCCGCTGAGACGGATTGTGACGCTCTGGATACTGCTTAAGTCCTCGTTCATTCTCGATTGAGACGGGGGTGGGGGCTTAGAGGGGTTGAAAAGTCAACAGTCTAAAATGACCGATATTAGAGTTTAATCCACTGCATTTTGGGTCACAAGGCTGACTGATGACAGTCTCAATGACAGTTGAAATCGTGTACATTATATCAATAGTATGCGGGGTAAATAGGCCTACATATAGTTATCACCTATTTATTTAAGGATTAAATATTTCCCAGTCAATTCGAGCTTCGATAAGGACAAAGTTTTACTCCAGAATTAAATAATCTAAAATTTGGAATCAAACCCATCTATATAACTCTTTAACTACATAATATCAATTAATATCAATTAAAATCTTAAAAAAGGAATTTTATAAAAATACACTTCGCATGTAACTAACTGGCAATACAAATATCAAAGGTAAACATAAGAAAACTCTCCGGGCAACGCCAGGTACTACAGATAGATTGACATAAAAATGTCTTATGACTGGGGGTCATTTGAAAATTTGCGTCACGAAATATATATATATATATATAAGAGGATTTTGGTGTATTTGTGAGTAATAGACTCAAAAACTACTGGACCGATTTGGCAGAAACATTTCACAATTTGTGGTGGGTTTAGGAAGTGATTTGAACGAAATCCAATTGGTAGTTTCTTTATGATGAGTACTTTTATGTAATTAAATAGTATATGTACCAGTCCTTGCATGAGATTTGATAATCGGTTCACGATTCCTTCATGAATTTATGTGAAGTTTCATGGCTGTATTCAAACGTTGAATACGGCATGTTAAAGTGATATCCTTCTACAAAAGCACATGGCAGTAACGTGAAGTGCGATAAAGCTGAATGAACTGGAGAGAGAATGTTGTAGATCACAGAGTTTATTGAACGATGCAGTTCCTGGTCCGAAGTAGTGCGTAAGTCTCCCTGCTTCTTGGTTACATATTGTTGTTCGTCTGAATCCGGGCGTGGCACTGTAGCTGAAGAGTCATGAAATCAATCGTTGATGATAACCTCTCGTATTATCTGTTGTATCGAAAAGAGTAAAATGGCTTTATAGGGAAACCCTTTAGTCCACCTTGCAATGACATGTCAGCCTGTAAAACAGTCCATTAATGATATCTCCCTTAGTAGTCCTCGTACCGAAATGGTGCACATGAGAAAGAAATGTAGAAATATACTTCGATTAAGGCAGGTAGATTTCCATTAAGTTTGGTTATGTTTATTTTGCGGAAGCGCAAAATCACGGTTTCGTTTGCATATAAATCCCCCAGTAAATTCATAGATTAAGAAACCATATTAGCACTAAAACCTACCCAAGGACAGGTGGATACCAAATATGAAGTTTGGAAGAAATACATGCTATAGTTTTCAAGTTATAACAACCCAGACAAACAAACAAACAGGCAGACACCAGAGCTAAAAAATATTCAGATGGTCGTTACGACATTATTTATATAGAAAAGGTATCTGCACCATGGACAACACATTTTGGGCAATGTCCACTGGACTTAGCCTGTAAAACAGTCCGTTAATTATATTTCCCTTAGCCTATTATAATCGTCCAATCCTAAAAGTAAACATGAAAAAAGTTTTAGAAATCGATTTTCATCAAGGTTGGTCGATTCTCATCTTTGTTGGTCTGGTATATTTTGTGGTACCTTAAAATCACTGTTTCGGTTTCCTATAAACCAAGAGCCTACTCCGGCAATTTGAATTGCTATGGAACTCAAAATCTAACTTTAGAGTGGGTGATGCTAAATATGAAGTTTGGTTAAAACATATTCAGTAGTTTTGAAGTTATAATTACACGCACCCTCTCTTAGGCTAAGTCCGCTAGAACTTAGACTGAAAAACGGTCCGTTAATGATATCTCCACCGGGCGAGTTGGCCGTGCGTGTAGAGGCGCGCAGCTGTGAGCTTGCATCCGGGAGATAGTAGGTTCGAATCCCACTATCGGCAGCCCTGAAAATGGTTTTCCGTGGTTTCCCATTTTCACACCAGGCAAATGCTGGGGCTGTACCTTAATTAAGGCCACGGCCGCTTCCTTCCAACTCCTAGGCCTTTCCTATCCCATCGTCGCCATAAGACCTATCTGTGTCGGTGCGACGTAAAGCCCCTAGCAAAAAAAATGATATCTCCCTTATTAATCCTCGTAATCGGTATCGAAATGATGCACATTCGAAAAAAGCTGTAGAAATAGATTTGTATCATTGCAGGTAGATTTCCATTAAGTGTGGTTGTGTATATTTTGCGAGAGGACAAAGTCACGGTTTCGGTTCCGTATAAACTCCCTGTCAATTCATGGATTCAGAAACAATGTTGCTCTAAAACCTACCCAAGGACAGGTGGATTCCAAATTTGGAGTTTGGCAGAAATAAGCCTACATCCGGTAGTTTTCAAGTTATATGAACTCAAACAGACAAACAGACAAACATATACCAAAGCTTAAAAAAGTGCAGATGGCCATTACTACACCTGAAAGGGAATACTGAACGAAAATGTTGCCAAAATAGACAATGTACAGACACACAGTCGTTAAGATTTTATTTATATAGTTGATGAATCAGCTCCATGTACAACACCTTCTGCTCTACGTCCTCTTGACCTTCCTGTAAAACATTCCGTTAATGATATCTCCCTTATTAATCTTCCTATCGAAAAAGTGCACATGAGCAAAAAGTTTTAGAAATGTATTTCCATCAAGGCTGGTCCGTTCTCATCCTTGTTGGTCTGGTATATTCTGTGCGACAGTAAAATCACTGTTTCGGTTTCCTAAAGAAAACAGTCCATACTCCGGGAATTTGAATTGCTATGGACCTTAAAGCCTAACTTTGGACAAGGTGTTGCTAAATATGCCCATGTGCGGTATTCTATGTCAAAAAGAGGTCATTATTCTCTTTACTGCGTGAAACCAAAAAACAGTCGTTATTCACATAATGTCGACCTCCACTCACTGTCCTAGAACTGGTGTGGTGGCGGGACAGTGGTCCGACCTCGCGGAACAAAGAGCTAAAGCACGGACTTGTTGTAAAACTAGAATGAAAGCTGCCAGTGGCCCTTTTTAACAACACTGCCGTACATATCAACCCCCTCTGCAATTATATGAAACACAGAAGAGTTCTTATAGATTTTCAGGGAAGTTCAGCCTTCATGCATGTTAATAATAGAGAGTTCCAAATTGAATTACAGCTGCTAATGTACTACTCAGTAAAGAGGTCGGTCGGAAACGATCGAACAATATCAGAATTGTTTGTAAAAAGTGGGAAATCAATCAAAGTGTACATTGCGTTAGTATGCAAATGCGTTATTTTCGTACGACTTAAACACAAAAAACGGGGTTATAAACAAATGTTACAGATCTCTTCATGTGGTTATGATGGTGTTTAGGGGTTGTATGAGGATGTCAAATGGACGATATCAAGACCCCAATTAAAGAATGTTTCCAGTGTACGGGACCCTCACCAGGATTGCTTGATTCGAAAACTAGTAAAGATCGAAAGGAAAGAATTGTGATTTGTTCTCGGCGATTTCTAAAACAACGGGTAGCGTTACGGAAATGTTGTTAAATTTGGGCTGGAACGACTTGGGAGGAAGTAGACGAGCTGCTCGACTAAGTGGAATATTCCTAGCTGTCAGTGGAGAGATCGCTTGGAATGACATTAGTAGACGAATAAGTTTGAGTGGTGTTTATAAAAGTAGGAAATATCATAATATGAAAACGAAGTTGGAATTAGAGATGACAAATTGGGTCAAGTATTCGTTTAAAGGAAGAAGAATTAGGAAACGAAATAATTTGTCAAGGGAGATGTTTGATAACCTTCCATGGGATAAGAAAATAGCATGAGAATACTATTTTGTTGGATGTGTTTTAATGTCACACTGACTCAGTTAGATCTGTCGGCGATGGCCGGATAGGACATGATTAGTACAACGAATTAAGAGGCAATGCCCAGTTGGCGCGACGCCGTGGAAACAGCTTGCATATAAATCTCTCTAGCGACGTAGGTTATTCCTACCATTCAAGATGTGGACTCCGCAGCGGGAATTGCAATGCGAGTTATGCTTGGCAGAATTTATATCAGTTACACAAGTTAATTGACGTGCAGGAAGGGAATGGAATGTGGACTCCTGCCCGCAAAGCCATTCTTCAGTGGGACAAAATATCCTACGGGAAACGGCATGTTAGGTAGAGCAAGGAAGTCTTACTACCTCGTTCAATTTCCTCCATCATGCATTTTATTTCTTAGATTGGGATTTATTAAGAACACTGGTGTGCAGGAGGAAAATTCGAAATCTGAATAATATGGACAACATATCAATGAATCAGTTGAATTTTTAACGCCACAGATGTCTGTATCTACGGGGTACGATCTCATATATCGTTTGAAATGGTGCACAAATTGAAGTGTACAAACGTACACAAAATTTTTGAACTGCTCTGCACAATCTTGCACAAATAAATGTAATACCCGCTTAGAGGTACTAAAATACCAACACATATCTCTATATACTTCTAACTCGGACATCTTGTAACTGATATCAAAGGACGGATTGGATGCTGACTCTGAACAGCACGTCTCCATATATTTATGAGTGGTAGGAGCTGTAATTATAAGGATTAAAAATGTAATTTATCATCTTCAAGATCAAGAGGATGGGATTGTCTGAGAAGCATGACAGCTAAGCTGTGACATATAATGGGCCTTAAATACCACCGAGTTCTCTTATTCAGGGATTGATTTAGAAGTGTTAATTCTTAGTGTTTCATTCCAACTTCTTATAAAGCAAAAGTAGATTATATTATTACTTCGTTACGCGATGTTGATTTTCTTTTTTTATTTAAGCTCGTAGAGACTGAGACAGGCCTTACGGCGACGATGTGATAGAATATGAATGAGAAGGAAACGACCGTGGTATAATTAATGTGAAAATGAGAAATCACGGAAAATCATTTTCTGGGCTCCCGACAGAGGAGTTCGAACCCACCACTTCCCAAATTCAAGTGGACCTCGAACCAGCCCTCCGATTCAAGTAAAGATTTTCGGACTATCCGGGTATCAATCCCGGAGGCTCGCGGCAAGAGACAAGCACGTTACTCCTACACCACGAGGCCAGAAAACTCAGTGGCCGTATCCCCCTCTGGGTGGGGGCGGTAGAATAACATCCGCGGTATCCCCTGCCTGTCACAAGGGTGACTAAAAGGGGCCGCAGGGAGAGCGTGGGTTGCGACCACTGGGCCCTTAGCTCAGTCCTGACGTTGCTTCCACCTATTTGTGCCAGGCTCCTCACTTTCATATATCCTATCCGACCTCCTTTGGTCAACACTTGTTCTTTCCCGACCCAGACACTATTAGGTGTCTAGGCCTAGGGAGTCCCAATTTCATGCCCATCGTGTTCCTGGTCTTTCTTTGGCCGATATCTTCATTTATCGATGTACCGGATCCCTACTATGTTTTCCCTGTGATTAGTGCTATATAGAGCATGATTGCCCAGTTGTACTTCCTCTTGAAAACAGTAATCACCACCTACACCAACAAATCGAATGGGGCATTTTAAAAAGGACAACAGTTCAAAAGGAAAAGGAAAACAACTGTAGCAAAAGATATAGGAATGTCACTGGACCTCACAATGGGAATGGTCGGGGTTAAAATATTATAAGGGAGCTTTGACCCTACTTCGTGACACATTATGAAGAGGTTTTAGTCCTTAGTTTATTAATTTAGTGACCGAGCTCGATAGCTGTAGTCGCTTAAGTGCGGCCAGTATCCAGTAATCGTGAGATAGTGGGTTCGAGCCCCACTGTCGGCAGCCCTGAAGATGGTTTTCCGTGGTTTCCCATTTTCACACCAGGCAAATTCTGGGGCTGTACCTTAATTAAGTGCACGGCCGCTTCCTTTCCACTCCTAGCCTCTTCTTCTCCCATCGTCGCCATAAGACCTATCTGTGTCAGTGCGACGTATAGCAACTTGTAAAACAAAGTAATTTAGTGATGGAGTCAGTGAGGACAATAGATGACTTAAGCAGCATACTAAAGGAAGATGACACATGTATTCTGCAGTCTCTTATAGATTGCCATGTATTGCTTTCAACGTCAAAGTGTCATACATGTAAATTGGAAATAGGATTACGAAAAGTGACAGGTAACAAATTGAATTACGGACTTCATTGTTCGAAGATTAGTCCCGGAGGCTATAGAAAGAATAAGATTGTTATTGTTTATCCTAATGAAAGCCTGAAGGGACGAGTTGCTGCAGTGATCTAGCAACTTGGCTCACATTCGTATTATCCCAGGTTTAAATCTTGGCGACTGCGAGTAGGATTTTTCACTAAAATGACAAGAATGAAATGCGAATGCTCGAAAATGCTTCTTTGCTTGCCTTTCGTCCACTCTGTTTGCCTCGCCCTGCAGATTTGCGACATCTCAGTCGACATTTCGCGTTAAACATGATAGTGGTGGTTAACTTATTGATTAAAGGGGAAATAGGTCAGATATATATCCAGACCGACCCCTTGGTTTAATGGCAAGCATACTGGTAGAATTTGATGGAAATAAGGGATAGAATGATAGAACACATCTTAAGACACGTAGGAGGTGTTGGGTTTTCTTTCTTTGCAATTTGCTTTACATCGCACCGACACAAATATGCCTTACGGCGACGATGGTATAGGAAAGGCCTAGGAATTGGAAGGAAGCGGACGTGGCCTTAATTAAGGTACAGTCCCGGCATTTTCCTGGTATGAAAATGAAAAACCACGGAAAACCATCTTCAGGGCTCGAACCCACTATCTCCCGAGTACTGGATACTGGCTGCACTTAAGCGACTGCAGCTATCGAGCTCGGTGGTGTTGGGTTTTATGGGAAGTGTATGCGGTAAGAACGATAGGGGTAGACCAAGGTATGAAGAGAACAAGCAAACTGGAGCAGATGTAGGATGTAGTCGTCACGTAGAAATGAAAATATTAGCACAGAATAGGGCGGCATCATATCTATCTATGTACTGATGACCCAAACAACAACAAGAACAACAACAACAACAACAATAACAACCACAACCTCCTCATTCCGCATATTGTCGAAGCATGCGACGGTATGCCTAAATTTTTACCCAATTATACTTTTTAATTTTTCTAAAAATAATAATTTAATTTATTTAGACAAGATTTAATTTTTATCTGTAGAAAAGTGTATTGAGTTCCCATTTCCTGCATGTTATTTACTTTATTTTCATGTTTACTTTGTTATTTATAAGGGATCTTGAACGTGAAACTTGCGTACTGTCCACTATCCAAGAAACAATATCTTCCAATACTACTTAGCATTTGTAAAATACCCCTGTGGATGGGGGACGTAGATGAAGAATACACCCACGGTATCCCCTGCCTGTCGTAAGAGGCGACTAAAAAGGGCGATCAAGGGATGATTGTATTAGAACCATGAAACTACTTGTGATTACACTTTTACTTGAGCGTAGTACCACTATGTTAGGTACCAAATATGTTTGTGATTAGTAGCACGCAGGAGCACCGCGTGGTCAGCCTCCCACTTAGAGTGCACTGTCGGCTTTTACAGTACCTGTGATTAGTACCACTATATGAGCGACACCATGGTTCTGTCTTGCCTATGATTAGTACCCACTATATGAGGAACACCACAGGATAGTACAAGTCCCTGTGGTTAGTACACTTATGTGATAAATACCATAGGTTTGCGTTGCCTGTAATTGGCACTGAAATGTGAAAAACACCATAGGTCTGTGTTACATGTGCGAATTTCATTACTGTGAGTAGTACCCTAATGTGTGGAATACCGCGAGTCTACGCTACTTTTGATTAGTACCGTAACATTACACAGAGCATGGTTCTACTTTTCTAGCGATAAGTACCATTAAGAGGGGCCGATGACATGGATTTTGGACCCCTTTAGATTGCAAACATCATGGATTTAGTATTGTGCTTTAGAAGCAGTCCCTTGGTCAGTAATACTATTGTTTTACGTCAGTTTCTGTGAATGTGAAGCACTGCGGGTCGGATCCACTGATTGTTTTAAATGCATATCCATCCATTCATTCTTCGTCCTCACGTTTTGAATTCTACTCAGTGGAGGATTTCGGACTTTCAATTTGTCATTACATTTCTACATGTTAGGCCAAATATCAACTATCTATCTGCCTTAGTTCATGAACACGGATACAAATAGCAACAAATCATATATAAATATGCCAGGATTTGGACCTAACATGAAATGATGAACTACGCCCTGGAAAGGGCAGTAATGTAACCTTTCCAGAATGGTCCTATTTCCAGCACTATTTTACATGACTACACATTATGTTACACTACCTGTGAATCGCTCGTCGTATTTACTTCTATATATTTAGCTGTGATGTTCCTGTAAACTTATAAGCTAGTTACCATAGATCAGAAACAGCCCTGCGTATTACGCATCCTACATATTTTCTTGATATGTTGCCAAGTGATTTGTTTGCTATTTCACTAGTTAAATGTAGGCTGAATGTTTGGTGGGCTAAGGACATTACAGATGTCCATAATCTGTGATGGAGAAAAGCTCACAAGGAGCAGCTTCCTCAGGCTATTTTTTCAATCTTCCTTGAGATTTGTAGCTGTGTTTTATTTACGAAGTGGGCAAGGACATCAATAAGTTGATTATTCTTCTTTTTAAGGGTGATAGTAATGAAAAGTTTATGATAAACCTTTTATTTATACGGCGTTCATTCCATGATGATGGGATCATCACCATTTCAGCGATCACTGGCTCTGAAGATCACTCATTGTTTTAAAAAATAATCTCTATCTCCACTGATGTAGTGCTGACCTCTTCCAATCTTCCGTGATGCCCTACTAGCTTAGGTCCTTGTCCGGCTCATCCACCATCATACCTTTGGCCTACCATGACGACGAGTTTTCTTGCAGTATTCTCTCCCTCACAATTCTGAGGATTGCTTTTTCTGTCACCGTCCCCAAATACCACGAACCTGCTACGCAGGCGTAGCAGGGGGAGAGGTGATACTCCCACGTGGCGCGTCCCAGGTGGCGGATAGGGGGGTCCTAACCGGCTTGCCGGCGGACTTGAGGGAAATAAAATACCTCTCGCGGACCAAACACACTACCCCCTGCGGGTGGGGGACGCACATGTAGAATACACCCACGGTATCCCCTGCCTGTCGTAAGAGGCGACTAAAAGGGGCGACCAAGGGCTGACTGAATTAGAACCATGAAACTAATTTTGAATCGTACCATCACGCGGGGAACACCATAGGTTGCCTGTACTTGCGAGTAGTACCACTAAATTCGGTACGAAATAGGTTTGTGATTAGTAGCAGTAAAAGCCTGGCCTGGTGGATTCCAGTACCCGTGCGTCGTACCCATGTGTGCAACACCGCGGGTCTGGGCGTAGCCTGTGAGTTGTACCACTATATGAGCAGCACCGTGGGTCTGCGTTGCCTGTGATTAGTACCCACTATGTGAGGAACACCACGGGAATACCGGCGCCCGTGTTTAGTACAGCTAGGTGGGGAACCTTCTCGGTTTGCGTTGACCCTGAGTTGGGCCATTGTGTGAGACACACCATAGGTCTGCGTTACTTGTACGTATTGCAATACTTGTGAGTAGTACCATATTTTGTGGAACACCGTGAGTCTTCGCTACTTCTGATTAATACCCCAACATGACACATACCATGGTTCTATTTTACTCGCGACATGTACCATTCTGTGGGGCCTTGTACCATTCTGTGGGGCCTTAGACGTGGATTTTGTACCCCCTTTAGACACCAAGCATGATTGTGCTTTATAAGTGGTTCCTTGGTCGGTAATAATGTTATTTTCGATCTGTATTGAGTCCGATCCACTGGTTCTTGTTTGTTTGTTTTGTGTTTTGTTCAGTTCCTGTCCATCCATTCATTCTTCATGCCATATTTTATTTTTATTTTGGTCAGTGGATGCCTTTGCAATTTTTGTTCTTTTATTTCGTACCATTAGGGGCCGATGACCTTTGATGTTAGGCCCCTGAAAACAACAAGCATCATCATCATCATCATCGTCCCCAAATAACAGCCCATTGGATCTGACTGCTTCTCAAGATATTTGCAATCCGGAAACCGCTCATCAACCATTCCTCTTTATATTCTCTGCCTGCATTCTCCTCCTAGTTTGATAGGCTCTAGGATTCGTCGTACCACTTTCCTATCGATCATATCGAGCTTGTGTCGGTCGAGCTACCTAGCTGTCGGAGTTTCGAAGTTATAGAATACAGGCGGATTTATGATGGAGTTATAGAACTTCTTTCGAGATGGAGGGATTTAAATCACAGTGTATTTTGTAGACTAAATAAACGCTTAGTCTTGCCCCTTGATCTTCTAATTTAGTCCGAAGTCCACTTCGTTACCTGTGCTGAATCATGCTCCCAGGTACTTGAATTTGTCCGCTGATTGACAGCTCATTCCGTCTTATATAATGAGGCCCGGTCTTGCTCTGTTCTTGGTAACTGCTCTTATATAGTCTTATTTTTACTGAACTGTAGCCTGTTGCACGATAGATACCATCATTTCTGTCAATTCATTCTTACCTTCATCACGACGCTGTCATATGTGCAAGCTCCCCTCTTTTTAAAGCCAAGATGTTTTTCATTCCTTGTGGATTGCCTACAGCGTATTGACTGTAGGTTGATGTGACTGTGTATGTTTTTCTATATATTCTATTCTTCCTACACACTTGTTGAAACTATGCCTTAGAAACCAATCAAAACTTGACAGCACAGGTAAAAGGTCAATGATTTTATTTAAAATCACTTACGGAGGATCCCTAAAGCTTCTGGAAAGTTCACTGCTTTTATCATGAAGATTGAGCGTCAGCCTTATAAAATAAATAGATTCAAATATATGTTATAAATACAAAATCCCTTTAAATTCAGAGCGAGGTAATGCAATTAAATTCAAAAAGTATTTGCGATATTGAGCTTTGGGGGCGGTAACTCACATTCGATAGCTCACTGTGCCTAATCAGGACTCTGAAATAACCGATTATTGCAAAATCTCAATTACTTCAACAGGTTGAAATTATAAGAGTAATAATTGGTGCTCGTGCAAGAACAAAAGGAGAGATGGTAAATGTTTTTACATAAAAAAGACAGTTTGCCAGTCAAAATAGCCTCTCGTTTGAAGCAATAGCTATAGCACATCAGCACACAGAAATGCGTAAATCAAATTACGCTAAAAATTTCATCTGAAGAATATGATGCAGAAGCTCAAGGAAATTCTTTTTTCTTCTTTTCCTTGTGTTCTAATTAGGGCAAGGTCCACTTTGTGGATCACTGCATGACACATTCTCCTGCCTGTACCATCACGTGGATATAGACTTCCACTTGTTTGTGTCAATACTTAAGTTGTCTGCCACCTAAGTACAGAACATTCTACCGAGCGGGTTGGCTGTGTAGTTCGCGCTGTTTAGTTGTAAGCTTGTATTTGGGAGATGATAGGACGCAGGTACTAGATTGATCCCCCTTAACATTATACAGTATGTGGAAAAATAAATATTACTCAATTTGAAAACATGCTCTGAACATCAAACAGTACTGAATATCATCAGAAACTTGCCACTGCAACGACAATGAATGTAGAAAAAATTCAGCTAAGGTACAGCCCCCACCGATAGGGATGTTGCGATATTATCGATATTATCAATATGAGTAAATATTGATACTTTCGTACTGATATTCTATATTTGTATATCGATATTTTGTTTCGATATTTTTGTGGTAAATGATATGAAATGGCGTATAGCTTTTAGTGCCGCTAATGTCCGGGGACAATTTCGGCTCGCCAAGTGCAGGTCTTTTGATTTGACTCCCGTAGACGACCTGTGCGTCATGATGAAGATGAAGATATACCCAGCCCCGTGCCAAGGAAACTAACCAATCAAGGTTAAAATTCTCGACCCTGCATGGAATAGAACCCTGGACCCCTGTGACCAAAGGCCAGCACGCTACCCATTTAGCCATGGAGCCGGACATTTTTGTGGCATCGATACCAAAACATGATATTATCGATATCGAGGAGAATGTTGCGAAAAATTAAGGAATAGTGGTATCAATCGAACAATAGGTAAACAACTGCAGTTAAGAGTAAACTCCATGAGTAGTCTAATACACTCAAAGAAAGAGACGAAGTAATTTAATATAGGAAAAGGTTCGAACCCCACTGTCGGCAGCCCTGAAAATGGTTTTCCGTGGTTTCCCATTTTCACACCAGGTAAATGCTGGGGCTGTACCTTAATTAAGGCCACGGCCGCTTCCTTCCCACTCCTAGCCCTTTCCTGTGTCCCATCGTTGCCATAAGACCTATCTGTGACGGTGCGACGTAAAGCAACTAGCAAGAAAAAAATATAGGAAAAGGGTAGTAATCGATAATAAGGACATTGTTTGTCCTTGTTTGTCCTTATATTGTTGGATATCCAAATAGGGGTGTTTTTTCGCAGCTGCTATTGCATTTTGTGGGCGAATTTCAAAAACACCGAAACGAAATAACAATATAGAAAGGACAGGGAAGAGGACTATCTACGCAAATCCTTAATGACTGGCAACCACGTATTACTTAACTGATAGCCAGTGTCCCTGTTAAAATTGTTAGGAATTTTACGTACGGATCTTCCCTACCACCACGAGAGGGTCACTTGCCCTCCTGCAACAACACTTCGAAGTTCATATGAAGATCGCTTACTTTTCCGTGCAACGTAATTCCCGTACTCATTCTACTCCCCTTATCTCACTCCCCTAGATGTTTACATATGGGACACGTTGAAAGAATCTGTTTTCTGGTCATGTGACTCACCTAGGAATGTTCCCGAATTACAAAATATATACGATCATTTTTTGTATCCTTCCGGCAAGATATGTTAATGAACACGTGAGATAAATTGTGAGAAGTGAGATGGTACGTTTTGAACACATGCTGTACCGACGCAGGTGTTGCCATCGTCATCTTGCACATTTATAATTTCAAAACTGTGTGGTTGTGTTGTTTATTTGCCGCATACAGTACTAAGAAATATTGCCTCTCAGCGATGGAGGGATGGAGAAGGGGTAGGATCTGAATGATACGGACGTGGCCTTAAGAACGGTATAGCCCAAACTTTAACTGGAGTTGAAACAGCAAAACATATAGCAGACAATTTTAAAGATTACCAAATGCAGGCTTATGGCTACACGACCCGTACCGCGTAGTGAGCTCCGTCGGTCATATCAACGGATTAGCCCCAGTACTCTTCCAACAAGGTATTACAGCAGCATGTGAATTTGAAATATACTTTCCACTTATTAGGCTACGCTGAATGCATACAGTACATGCTGAACACATTACAGAACAATAAAGGACTACCAAACACCAGTGGGACCTGAACCCCATAACCTCCCGATTTCGCGTCGAATGCTCCACCATTCGAACTATAGTGGCCTATCTCATGCACGTTCTATTGGAAAGGATCCCAGCTACAGGTCCGGCACTACTGCCAACACAACTATAGGCTGCGTGCTTGTCGCCCGTTGTGGGATAATTCAGTTAATATTAAATTTTCACGATTGCACTGTACTCGAAATACACTTCAAGCTTATTAGTACAGCCCGGAATTTTGGGTAGTAATATGTTAGAATTCAAATTAATTTGGTTATTACGAAAACCGCTCTCCTGTAACGTAGCAAGAGTAGCATATATACTAGGTGTTCTAATAGGCTGGTCCCCTAATGTTTATACAAATTTCAAATGAGGATTTTTGACCGGCCCAGTCCACACTTGTTAATCGCTTCAATAAGTTTGTATTCTCGCCTATAAAAGCCTAATATCCCAGCTCCAACTATGACCTTTCTCTGGATTTTCTGCTGCGATGGTTATTGGAGCAGAACTAGCTCTCCAGCTCTGCCTTTCGACCTGCTTCTGTTGGTACACAATATTAACTAACCCTCTGGAAGGATTGTGACTTGTTTCCTGACACCCTGTGCGTGGGGGACGCAGATCTGTCTGCCGTAAGAGGCGACCAGAAGGGCCCCAGGGCTATCAAGTTCGGAGCGTCGGCTGGCAACCACGGGGACCTTAGCTGAATCCTGGCATTGCTTCCACTCACTTGTTCCAGGTTCCTCACTTCCATCTATCCTGTCGGACCCCTTGGTTAGCTTGTTCTTTTCCGACCCCCACGGCATTAGAGCATTCGAGGCCTAGGGAGTCTTTCATTTTCACGCCCTTCGTAGCCCTTGTCTTATTTGTCTGGTACTTCATTTTTCGAAGTGTCGGCTCCCTTCTATTTCCTTTTTTCCTCTCTCTCTCTCTCTCTCTCTCTCTCTCTACCCCCTGTGGGTGTGGGACGCGGACCTAGACTACGCCCACGATATCCCCTGCCAGTCGTAAGATACGACTAAAAGGGGCGACCAAGTGATGGTGACATTAGAACCATGAAATTACTTGTGATTCGTACCATTACGTGCGGAACATTATGGGTCTGAGTTTTGCTTGTGAAAGAGATTATCATGTGTACTCCATTGGTCCGTTTCACGTGTTCAGTATGATCTGCGTTAGCTTTGGGTAGTACCACTTTATGTACAAACCCGTGGGTCTACGTTGCCTGTGGTTAGTACTACTATGTGAGAAATGCCGCGGGTTTGGCTTACCCGCATGATTAGTATCACTATTTGAGGAAGACCACTGCTCTGCGTTACCCGAGAGTAATATGTGAGGAACACCATGGGATTGTGCTGCCTGTGAGCGCTACCATAATGGGTCTGCATTGCCTATGATTAGTACCACTATGTGAGTGACCTCATGAGTATACATGTCCTTTGATTAGTTCCAGCAAGTGAGGAACTCCACGAGAATATCGGCACCCGTGATTAGTATACCTAGGTGAGGAGCACCATGGGTCTGCATTGCTTGTGGATAGTGCCCTTATGTGCGAAACGCCATGGGTTTGTGCTACCTGCGAGTGATGCCATTGTGTGTGACATACCATGGCTTTCTATTACATGTGATTAGTGCTAACATGCGAGAAACACCATGAGTCTACGTTACCTGTGATTAGTACCACTGTAGGCTGAACACCATGGTTCTGTTTTACTAGTGATTTGTACCATTGCGAAGGGCCGGTGATCTGAATTTTGTACCCCTTTAGATAATAAGCATCATCCCAGTAACTAAGACATTGTGAACTGGATCCACTGACTGTTTTTATCTCACGATCATTTTCTGGACACCATTCGTCTTAGATTCTAGTCAATGTATACATTTAGAACTTTTAATTTTCATTCCGTTACACCTCGTACCATTAGAGTCCGATGACCTTGCTGTTAGGCCCCATTAAACAACAAACATCATCATCATCATCATCATCATCATCACTTGTTTCCTGAGCTCAGAATTAGCCTGTTTGTACGATACCCTCGGTGGAGCACGAGGTGAATTTTAGGCCTTGGAGTTGCTGGTCTACTCCTCCAACCCTCGGTCTGGTTAATGGGATGACGTCGTAACATTTGTGTCATTTCTAGTGCACTGTTCCAAGGAACTTTGAAATAACTCCATGTTTGAAAATGCAATGTGTAATTGGGTACCAGATGAATCCTCACGTAATCTGAAGTCGCATTAAATTAATTCGCATGTCTCTTATTTCTGAAATCGAATCGAATCGAATCGAATCGAATCTCTGATAAGCTTCACATAAACTGGTTTATAATTCATTTATTACCTATGTAATGTGTTATTCTTGTAAATTGCCAAGGAACTATTACGACTATGTGGCCTACTGTGAGGTTATCGCAATTTTAACGAGCCTCACATAGGCTGATCTGTTATAAAACGATCCATATAAGGTTAGGCTGGGATTAGCCCCTGTGTAAAACGAAAACCAAATTAAAACGCTTAGGATTGCTAGGGGATTGTCCCTTTTAAAATTAAAATTACATTTCATCGTATTTGTCTTGTTTCTTGTTAAAAAACGTTTTGGAGACCTTTCCTTGTCTTTGCTGGTGGTCAACCAGTTTATAAACAAATACGGATGCTTCTTTCCTTTTGTCTTCTTAAACTGCAATGTGGGCCTCGAATATGGTTATATTTGTGTTTTTAGTGATTTCAGCAAGAGTCGGCACAAAATTGGAATATCTTCGGTGGTTCCTAGCGTCGAGATAGTCGGTCCTTGATTGCATATGGTACTTTTCTCGAAACAATTTGACGGTTGTTTCATAGACCCGGCATCGGTTATCTCACTCTAGGTTAAGATGGCATGCCTTCTTCACTATCTCAACTCGTGCACGAGCAACATCTGGTGTGTTAAAAGACTAGAGATCGGACAATATCTCAGCTCATTCAATCGAAACCTAAATAATGACACAGCCGAGAACAAGACAAGTTCGAGAGTTTTCCATCACGAGCTGTGTCATCAGAGAGTTCCTCTGACACCACAAGAGGTCGTGATGGAATAGATGTGTGACCTGATCGGGTGCTTCAAGAAGTAAAAGCTATCACCACTCCACTTACAACACCATAAACTTGAAGTCAATAGCAATGAATATTCATGTTGTGTTGTTCTCAGACACAGTGATACTTGCCGTCCCATCGGCTCAGCGACACACATGCATACTCAGGGGTGACATGTACAATAGGGCTGCTGATTGTAAGTCCTGTGTGGAAGGATAATAATGTAATAATGTCTCACAATAAAGGGAAAGTGTTTTTGAAGAAAATTCACACATGATATGGCGATTAAAATATAGAAAAACGAATGCCAGAATCGCGAAAGAATTGGGTTTATTGCACTTAAGGATATTTATGATTTGGGAGGACAGGGAGATCATCTCATTTGTTAGCCAAGACCGTGTGCGACATAATTGATCAACGTACGTTGTTGCCACTTCTTTCTTCGTTTATTATTTTATATTCTGCTAGCACATAATTTCTGTATGAACAGTGTAAACATTAGAAGAAAAAATCCTCCCAGTCCCACTCCACAAACACGGTATTGCAAATACATTACTTATTTCACTTCTGGTTTGTAAAGTTTTAACCTTATTCTGTTAACTAGTAAATGTACCCGCGCTTCGCTGCGGTATTCTACATTGTACACGGATATCGAAATAAATTACTGTACATGCAGTGAATGAGTTTTAAAAAACTGCATGTCTCTTAGCATTATCCTAGAAACAGCATGTGGAGGTCCCCATACGTTGTTTCCAATGTAAAGTGTGAGTTGCAGAGTTGTGATTATAACGGCAGACTCACTTGCCTACCGCCAATCACAATCGAGAAGTTTTCCTTATAATGGCAGGCCTCTGTGCCTACTGCACCGTCACAATCGATTTGGGGAGTTTTCGTTAAAAAGGAAGGCCCCCTTTTCCACTTCCAGACAAATTACAGTTGAGGAGTTTTATTATACTGGCAGGCACCTTTCCTACAGCAAGTTAAAATTGAGTTGTGCTGTTATCATTATACCGACAGGCCCCTTTCCCTACTGCCAACCAACTTATTGCCTTTCAAACCGAGCTGGGGATTTTCCATTAAAACAGCTGGCCAGTCTAATGCCCAGTGCCAGTCACATTTTAGATAGGAACATTTGTTTATAATGGCGGACAACCTTGCCTATAGCCAAACACAATCGGGTAGGGGGGGGGGGGGGGTTGAACAAAACTGCATGCTCCCTTCCCTTCTGCAAGTCAAGTCGTGAAGGGAATTATTCATTACAGTGGAAGGCCCTTCTTACTGATGCCAGTCACACAGGAGATGGAGAAGGACCCCATTTATACTACCAGTCAAAGTCGATGGGGAAGTACTGATTGCAATAGCAGACACACCCTTCATCTATCGCAACAAATCGACATCACAGATTATATATATATATATATATATATAAATAATACGTGCAAAGGAACGTGCTGGGTTTTGAACATACGAATGTATATGTGTGTTTATAATATTGTAGACCTTCATTTACAGATTAATAGCTGCTAAACGGTATGTCATAACGACAAATGAATTGTATCATAAGACAAAATATTTAGCGGTCTAAATGGCTGATCCTATGATATTTTCTCCTATCTCATCCATTTATCGGTAAGATTGAGGTAGGGACGTTGAATAGGGTGAAATTTGTGTAAGATTCTCACACAGCGCATTTCCTTTCGGATAATTATGTGACAGCTACAAACATAGCATTTGGCATACATATGGCTACTGGGTGGGCCAATGTTTGTGTAGAATTTGATAATTCTATCTTTTATATAAGTGATTCAAAGTGTGAATTATGCGTGTAAAAAGTGCAAAATGTACGTATAATCGAAAAAGAGACCAACCTAACGCGCAAGAGATAGAGATACGTAGGATCAAAGTTACAGTTCACGCCAAATTGAACTGAGAATGTACCACCCGTTTTATGATAGGACTTGCCGTTTAGCCGCGAAATACGTCGACATGAAGCTCTGTACCGTCAATAAAATTGCCGCAATATTTCGATATTCATCGGGGATAAAAAGTTAAAAATTTAAAGATCTTGGAAGATTTCCGTCGGTTATAGGCTAAAACTACTAACTTTGCCAAATTTCATTTTTTTACCTCGTCTAGCAGATTGTACAGCAATCCCGATTTTGGTGGGGAAGATTTAGTACTTTCAGAAAATTAAGCTAAAAATTATTCAGATGGTCATTATTCAACCTGAAACGGTAAATAGACGAAAAATTCGCCAAAATATTCAATGTACAAACACATGGATATTACGATTTTATTTACATAGATAAGTACCATAACAAAAATACTTCAACCCCTATTTCACTTGTTTCCAATCCCCACCTGAAGTGAATTTTTCGAAAACAAAGTACACGTGTTGCTTTATTTTGAATGAAGATCCCAAATAACAATTCTCACTTCTTTAATGTCGTCAGTTTTTGAGATATAAAGTAGATATGCTCATATTAAAAATTCATCCACCTTTCTTACTTCCCCTTAAGGGGATTTTCCGAAAAAAATGATGCGAATATCTTTACTTTTTGTTCCGAGGTATCTGTGGAACAGCAGAGGTGAAAGAAGGTGCGGGCTAGAATAGGTCTCAACTACCAAATGAAAGTTAATTTAAAACTTTAACAAAGGTTATATTTTCTTTTCAAAATCAACAAATGACAACAAATAACAAAAGTGTAACAGGTACCAAGTAGCAAATCAACAAATTAAGAAATTATAGATTACAATCGTTACTAGTTTTGGACTTCGAGCCCCGTCTTACATTCCTTGAGCCCTCAGCTCACAACCACCAATTACCGAAGGGCAGAAAACCCCTTCATACCAAGGAGCATTTGCCCCTACTTACAATTTTAAGCCTCCTAGAGGCACGCAGAGATCAAATTAGGAAAGAGCAGTCCCGCTCTCAATTTTACAAGCCTATCAAAGGCCACAACAAACTTCACTCCTAACTGCCCTCAAGGCACACATACAGTGAAACAGGGGTATTAGATACCCAACCTACAGGGCCTTTGCATGAGGAAAAACAAACATCAGGTTAAGTTACTGGCCCATAATGCAAAATAGAATGGAGGCGATAACTTGCACTCCTACACAACGTTTTTGTCTAAAAACCTATGTGGCGCTAGGCCGATGATACAGGGGCTAATCCCAATCTATGGAGGTGACTAGTCGGCAAAATAAGTTTAAGACTTTAAGAAGGAAGAGAAAAACGGTTACGAAAACATAGTCACCTCAAATTCAAAATGAAGGGGAGTTCGAGAGGGTGAAGCACTCTCTATCCCCGCTTTATAGTAAAAGAGATTAGAAGTTTTTACATACACAGAAAGGAAATTTACATTTAAAGGTAGATTACATACTAAAGGTTTCGAACCCTCCCCGAGAGTTAAACTGCTGAGCTAGCAAGAAATGAAGATGTTAACAGGCCATTACCTTGTAGATGAACTGCTGCTTGAAGAAAGAGGCGCTTCCCGCCACCTGCTACATATTCACACGCTAAGAGAGATGTTACTGAAGTGGCACCGAGACAAGAAAATTAGCAGTTTATATACCCTCGTGGAACATTCGAGACCTTTCAGGAATGAGTAGACACACCGTTTCGTTTTATTGGCTAACGTCAAAAGTTACACACAACATGAACAAGAAACCTAGGATTGGAGGAAAATTAATTTAGAAAATTCGGGATTGGCTGAATTCAAAAGTGGTGGAAACACAGATCAATATTGCCAACCCAAAACTTGAAAGAAAGAAATTTAACAAAGAACAAACTTATGGATACAAGGTTTCTTCAAAAAACAGTTCCATCACTTCGCACCAGAGTGCACAATCGTAGTCTTATCTCTGTAGAGACATCTAGAAGAGAATGTCCACACTTCTTGATACGGAATAAACAAACACAAATCGAAATAGACACAGTTCAGAACTCTTCAAAATTACCAAATTTACAATAGTGACATCTTCCGAGAAACCTTTGAGTTGATATAGTTTGTTAAAGTTCAGGCTTTCTCCTGTAGAGGAGCTTTTCAACTGGCGCAATATTTGAATTAGCGGCGTTGAGGTGTACCTTCATTTTAAAATTAGTTTACATATACCAATTTTTACGTCTGTAAACTGTTAAGCTTTTGAGATATAGATGTTCTGATTTAAACAGTTCACCCCCCCCCCTTTTAACTAGCTTAGCCTTTATATATAGAATTATACATGACAGATAAGCATGGACACGTTTATGTCCTATAACATTATCTCCTGTCTCGCATATTTATGGGTTAGATTGAGTTAGAATCTTTGAATAGGGCGAAATTTTGGGTACATTTTAACACTTTATACAGTATTATTTTTCGTATATTTACATGGAAGGTAGAATAATGAAATTTGGCTTGTATATGGCCACGAGTTGTGTCAACATGCGTGCCAAATTTGACGACTTTACTATAATTGTGCCAAAGTATAAAAAATACATGCAAAAGAACAACATTTACGTAAAATCTAGAAATGCTGGGTTTTGTAACGTATAAGGGATGGAGATACGACAAAATGTCACAGGACCAATGTGGTACATCTCGTCATGCTGAGTTCGATTGTGCCATCCGTTTTGTGATAAGAGTTACCATGTATCCACGACATACATCGAAACGAAGGTCTGCACTGTCATTAAAACTATATTTCTATATTTTCCGGGTTTAAAAAGTGAAAAATATAAACATTTTGGAACTTTTTCGTGGATTACAGGCTAAAACGTATTGTTTTGCCAAGTTCCCATTTTCGAGCTCGTTCGGCAGACATGCTGCCGTCTTGATTTTACGGACTGGGATAAGAATGAGTACTTTCAGCAAACGAAAGCTAAAATAGGCCTGTATGCAGATTGTCATTATTACACCTGAGACACCGGGCGAGTTGGCCGTGTGCGTAGAGGCGCGCGGCTGTGAGCTTGCATCCGGGAGATAGTAGGTTCGAATCCCACTATCGGCAGCCCTGAAAATTGTTTTCCGTGCTTTCCCATTTTCACACCAGGCAAATGCTGGGGCTGTACCTTAATTAAGGCCACGGCCGCTTCCTTCCAACTCCTAGGCCTTTCCTATCCCATCGTCGCTGTAAGACCTATCTGCGTCGGCGCGACGTAAAGCCCCTAGCAAAAAAAGAATACACCTGAAACGGATGACTGTACGATAATTTTGCCAAAATAGTCAATGTACAGACACACGACGTTACGATTTTATTTATATACGGTACATATGTATCATAATAAAATTACTCCAACGCATACATCACTTCTTTTCAAGCCCCCTTGCTTGATTTTCCGAAAATAAAAAAATACATGTATTTTATTTTTAATGAAGATTCCAAATACCAATTTCCATGTCTGTAACATCTGCAGTTTTTTGAGATATCAGTATACTAATAAAAATATTCAACCACATTTTCAGTCCTTTTTACTCCCTTAAGTGTTTTTTTCCGGACATGAATAATACGCGTTTATTTACTTTTAAAAGAAATTAATAATACCAATTTTCACGCCTGTAACAGGTTAACGTTTTGAGATATGCTGTAGATATTCTCATTTTAAATATCCACCCCCTTTTTCACTTCCCCTTAAGTGGATTTTCCGAAAAAATTGTGCGTGTTTCTTTAATTTTACAGCAGATTCCAAATACCAGTTTTCACGTCTGTAGAATGTTACATTCTTAGACATACTCTTGATAAATTAATTTTTAAAATTCTCCGTTTTTCTCTCCTGTTAACCCTGTCACTCCACGCCCCCTCCCCCATTTAAGTCGATTTTCTAAAAACAAAAATACATTTTCCTTTATTCTTAGAGAAGGTTCCAAATACCAATTTTCATGTCTGTAACAACTTCAGTTTTTGAGATAAAAGTATCCTCTTGAAAGACATTCAACCCATTTTTCACCCTATTTCACCCCCTTAAGCGAATTTTACAGAAACAAAACCATACATGTTTCTTTATTTTTAAAGTAGATTCCAAGTACCAAATTTCACGTCTGTAAACTCCGAAGTTTTTGATATATAGATATACTCATTGAAACAGTTCAACACTCTGTTCACCTCTTTAGACAAAGAATATCGAAAAATACTCCCTTAGTGAACACCTACATAGTAATATAAATTTATCCCCAAAATTTCTTTCCTTATGATGCGTAGTTTGGCTGGGCGTTGATTACAGCCCGTCGGAGTTAGCCTTTTGTACATAGAGATGAATATAAGCATGGACATGTATGTAAGTGCAGACCTTCATTTCGAGATTTACTGCTCTGAATGGTACATCATATCAACAGACGGTTTACTCCAACAGACGCCACTTTTATCGTCCTACATGTTTGGTCATAAAACATGTTCTTGTATCTCCCATATTTATGGGTTCGGGTGAGTTACATAATTTGAATAGGGTGAAATTTGGGTACACTTTTATGACTTTATATTATTTTTGCATACTTATGTAAAAGCTAGAATCATGAAATTTGGCTCATAATTTGCCATTGCTCGTGTCAATATGCGTACCAAATTTGATGTCTTTATCATTCCTATAAGTATGTCAAATAATGAAATGTATGCGTACAAATCGCAAAATTTCCGAACATACGAGAAATACAGCCGAATCTAACGTATAAGGGAGAGAGATACGATACAAAGTCACAGAACCAATGTACTCCAAATTGAATGGAGATCGTGCCATTCCTTTTGTGATACGACTTACCGTTTAGCCAACAAATACCTCAAAAGGAATGTCTGCACAGACATTAAAATTGCCTCCATATTTCGATATTTTTGAGGGTAAAAGGCGAAAAATGTGAACAATATAGGAATTTTTCCGTCTGTTACAGTCTAAAAGCTATAATTTCGCCAAATTTCAATTTTCTAGCTCGTCTGGCAGATTGTGTCGCCATCTTGATTTGGGGGAAGGGGGAAAAATTAAGTAAATTCACTATTTCTTAATCCCACGAAACCTGTATGTTGTCGTTTTGGATATATTATACGACTGCGTTCTTGTTCTGCGCCCAAAATTTGAAGCCGCCCGGCGTACCAGCTTCAGGGAATTTTGAGAATTTTCAAGTTTTCAAATTTTCGAGTTTTCTAGGGATCCTGGGGCCATCAGATTCTCCGGTACCAAGTTTCAAATGTCCTTGATTTCTGAAGATGCCTCATTAATTCACGTCTATTTCCATTTTTAGCAATACAAAAAAAAGACCGGTTTGTGCCAGTGTCTACTATAGTTACTATTATTTGGCGGTCTTTACGGAGTCTTTACAAACTGATTCAACTGTTCAATTGAAGGGTATTATAGCACTTTGTCGCAGTCAGATAGTCACGTTACATTTCATTGTAACTAAAGTGAAGCTTGGAACAACTACGTGAAGCAGATAAAGGCATCCTTGGTTCACCTAGAAGAGTTTGTGTTCGATTTACCACCAGTTAATCGAGAAAGGAAGGAGATCAGCGCTTTCTGGGGAGAAAAAGTAGCTTCAAGTTAACATGGAATAGGTTTTGGGCTGGGGATTTATCTGGAACTACCATCATCAACTTCCAGACACCATTGTAACCATGTCAACCTGTGTTCGTCTATTATACTAGGTCAGTGGCGTCATCTCCTCACTGTGTCCTTCCTGCAATCAAGAGCTTGAGAAAATCTCGTATCAAGTGAGCCCTGTTCTACTCCTCAGTCTAGAATTAAAATCCTTAAACTGGCCGGTAAACGAATGCAGGGCCTTTGAATAAGGGACAATCATCGTACTTCGTCACCACAGGTCTGGATAATAATAATAAAAGTAAGAAGAAGAAGAAGAAGATTTTCTTTCGATTTGTCGGAGCTCCATTATCTCCCCAGTGTGTGTGTGTGGGTGTGTGTGTGTGAGCGTGCGGAGTACCCACTGCGTATCGTAAAAGGCTGCTAAGAGGGGAACAACTAAAGAATCTGTACTCACTCTCCCCTCTTGTAAGCCCCAAAACATACCTTTGCTATGGTTTTCTTCCGTATAGCGAAGAAAATGTACTCGTACAAAGTTCTTTTAATCAACTTACGGCTGAAATGAATGCGCCACGAACCTACTACGCTGGCGTAGCAGGGGGAGAGGTGATACTCCCACGTGGCGCGTCCCAGGTGGAGGACAAGGGTGCCCTAACCGGCTTGCCGGCGGACTTGCGGGAAATAAAATACCTCTCGCATCCGAAGCACACATCCCCCTGTGGGCGGGGGACGCAGACGAAGAATACACCCACGGTATCCCCTGCCTGTTGTAAGAGGCGATTAAAAGGGGCGACCAAGGGATGATAAAATTAGAACCATGAGACTACTTGTAATTAGTGCCATCACGCAGGGAACACCATGGGTCGCTTTTACTTGCGCGTAGTACCACTATGTTAAGTACAAAATAGGTTTGTGATTAGTAGCGATAGTGTGTGGCTCAGGATGAATTTTACAGTACCTGTGATTCGTACCCCTATATGAGGAACACCATGGAATGAGCGACACCATGGTTCTGCCATGCCTGTGCTTAGTACCCACTAAGTGAGGAACACCACGGGATTGTGCGAGTCCCTGTGGTTAGTCTACTTATGTGAGGAACGCCATAGGTTTGCGTTGCCTGTAAATAGCGACACAATGTGCGAATGTGTTAAATGTGCACATTAGGGTAATTCCGGGAGAGTTGCCGCATTTTTATGTCTTTTGTTATATCTCGGTATATTTACTTTAAAAATTGTTGCAAATTCATCGAGCATAATTTGAAAACATGTACATTTGATCAGGGATGAACAAAATATTGGCAATTGAAAGTAAATGGGAGAAAGGAGTGAACAAAGGAATTGTTGCATCTGCGGCGTCTCTCCCTGGATCCCGGTATAGATGCCGACTTTGCTCGGGAGCGATGCCGCGAGTAAAATAATTAATGACAAAATCAAATTTAAGCCAATTTCTTCAACTTTAATATAACCGAACACTAGAACGTACTACAAGACAATTATATCCACATAATATAATCATTCAATGGAAAAAATCTATCTGATAATTTACAACATTAAAATTATATTTTAATTTCGATTTACTATAAATGTGCATGTGCAATGGATTCTTCACTGTGTTATATAAAATCCCACGGCACTTAACACCCTTGAAATGGCTCTGGCCTGCACAGCGACCGCTACTCAGCCCGAAGGCCAACTATCAGGGAGAGACGCCGCACCCTCCTGTTTTCGTACCTCAAGGCTATCATGGCCCAAAATTAGCGTACTCTCAACTACAGTTATGTTTCTGGCGTCTACTGTACTAAAAACGTCTGATTTAAGCATTTGAAGCCAACTTAATATACAATAAATTAACACACGCAAAAACTTTGTCAGGAGGAAACATGTACTCGCCTCATGATATCGGCTATAATTGGCGTAATATACGAGCAAATTTCGTCGCACTCGCAGATAGTAGTTCTTCCTTAGAAAATGAAAAACCACACATATTGCCATCTAGCTGTGACGATGGGAACCTTTAGCTACAGTGTATGCGGCATCTCTACCAGGGCGGCATCTGTCCCGGATTTACCTTACATTACATGTGAATAGTACCATAATTTGTGGATTACCGCGAGTCTACGCTACTTTTGATTAGTACCGAAACATGACAAATAGCATGGTTCTACTTTCCTAGCTGTAAGTACCATTATGACGGGCTGATGACTTGAATTTTGGGCACGTTTCGACAACAATCATCATCCATTCAGTACTGTGCTTTAGAAGCAGTCCCTTTGTAAGTAATACCATTGTTTAAGGCTAGTTTCTGGGAATGTGGGGCATTGCGGGTCGGATCAACTGATTGTTTTAACTTCATATTCATCCATTCATTTTCGTCCTACCGGGCGATTTGGCTGTGCGGTTAGGGGCGCGCAGGCGTGAGCCTACATCCGGGAGATAATGCGTTCGAACCCCACTGTCGGCAGCCCCGAAAATGATTTTCCGAGTTTTCCCCATTTTTGCACCATCTACATCCTTAATTAAGGACACGGCCGCTTCTTTCCCATTCCTAGGCCTTTCATATCCCATCGTCACCATAAGACTTATCTCTGTCGGTGCGACCGTAAAACAAATAGCAAAAAAAATGCATCCGTCGTCCTCACGGTTTTTAATTCTGGTCAGTGGAGGATTATGGATTTTTAATTCTCATAACATTTCGTCTCATTTCGTACCATTAGGGGCCGATGACCTAGATTTTAGGCCCCTTTAAACAACAAGCATCATCATCATCATCATCATCAAACGTTCAGTTGAAATAACAGATCGTATTCTTTGATTTGAGGACTCCATTTTGCAACCTGAGGAGGTCAACAGAGAAGCAAAAAATACGTATGAGGCTGTAATTCCCTTCTTTCAAAGATCATATAACATTGTTAGAATCAGCGTAAAATGCCTGTACTTTGAAGCTAGAGGAACGAGTTCCAATTTGTGAAGCTGAGTGAAAAATATAAATTGGAAAAGCATCTTCAAGACAAGATTGTAACGACCATAATAGGGTTTTCAGTAGCAACCGTCATAAATCATCTACATGGATGTCACAGAACTTCATAATTCTCTAAGAACCTATGTCTCTAAACGTTATTAAAATGAATGTAAATCACTCCTTCATTACCGGGCGAGTTTGCCGTGCGGTTAGAGTTAGTGAGCTTGCATCCAGGAGACAGTGGGTTCGCGCCCCACTGTCGGCAGCCCTGAAGATGGTTTTCCGTGGTTTTCGATGTCGGGGATATACCTCAATTAAGGCCACGGCCGATTCATTCCCTCTCCTTGGGCTTTTTTTATCCTATCGTAGCCATAAAACATATCTGTATCGGTGCGACGTAAAGCAACCTGTAAAAAAATCCATTATTGTACTGGTCTTCATGGCAAGCACAATTTACAGTCACATTAAATTAATAATAATAATAATAATAATATTTTAATTACTTCGAATTTTAGGAAATCCATATTGACGATCTTCACCTGGATTGGAGTATTTTCTTCTTTTTTGCTAGGGGCTTTACGTCGCACCGACACAGATAGGTCTTATGGCGACGATGGGACAGGAAAGGCCTAGGAGTTGGAAGGAAGCGGCCGTGGCCTTAATTAAGGTACAGCCCCAGCATTGCCTGGTGTGAAAATGGGAAAACACGGAAAACCATTTTCAGGGCTGCCGATAGTGGGATTCGAACCTACTATCTCCCGGATGCAAGCTCACAGCCGCGCGCCTCTACGCGCACGGCCAACTCGCCCGGTGATTGGAGTATTTAATGTATATGTTAAATCGTCAGTAAACAAACACTTTGAAATGAAAAGCGACTGCTCTGAGTTCTGAACCGCGGCCTTGAAAAATAGAGGGCGGGTAACTCAACGCAGCCAGCCAAATTGAGTATATCGTGTTAATATTTCCTATCTGTATTCCTAAAGCAATTTGTCCAAATACCTTAAAGAACAAACTGACCGTAGGCATTCAATTTAGGGACGGCAAGGTACTGAATATACAGTTTTTCATATTAAGGGTTATTTTTAGTTTAGCATTCATATATGTGATGAAACAAGGGAGAAGCCAGGATGAAGAGGTGGTGTTAAGATTCAAGGAGAAGAAATAGATAAAATTATTCGTTTTGCCGACGATATACCAATAATAGCGGAGACTGAAGGTCAATTAATGACAATGCTGGCAGTAATGGACTGTACTTTTACATATGGATATAACACGAGAATGCATCCAGACAAAACAAAACTAGTAGTGATAAGCAAGCAACAAAGAAAAATTAAGGTAGCTCTTAGTGGGAACCAGCTCAGTAATGTTGAAGATCTTACTTACGAAACAGAATAACAGCTGATAACCGAAATAAGAGAGATTTGGTCAGAAGAATTAACCAGGCAAAGGTGGCCTCCTATAAAAAGAGAAAGCTCTTCATATCTAAAAGTATAAGCTTAAACAATTAGTTAAGACATATGTAAGTATGGAGCGTATTTCTGTACGAAAGTGAGCCCTGGAACCTACGGGTGGCAGAAAGGAAGACGGTAGAAGTTTTTGGACAATGGCGTTATAGACGAATGCTGAAAATTCCTTGGACATATAGAATTACTAATGAGGAATTAATGGAATGAGTTGGAGCTAGTCAATGAATAAGCCTATGAGGAAAAGAAGAAACACGTGGATTGGACATATACTCAGACATGAGAGTTTACCAGCCTTCATCCTGAAAGAAATTGTAGGGGAAGGCCTAGACTGGAATATATTGGTCAACTGGTGGAGAATTTGGGATGCCAATCTCATGTAGAACTGAAGAGAATGGCACAAAACCGGAACGTTTTGAGAGCTGCTGCCAACTAACCCTAGGATTGCAAACTTCAGTAGTAGTATTCATGTATGTATAGCACCGCTATATTCATTATTCTTCCACAACTATGGAGGGTTGACGCATGTATCAGTTCTAACGTAGATCATTTTGAACATTTCAAGAGTTTCATCTGGTATGTTGGTAAGATGTTCCCGTATATTTCCCATGATAAATGCTCTATGTGGAGTTGTAGAAAATGAGTTCTAACTTGGACATAAAGCGTTTCTTCTGCTATATATGTGAAGAATGTGTCCTGAAAGTTTGGCGAACCTTATTGTTACACACTGTATATAACATTATGTCCGTGAATTGTCAGCCATTTCACATTCGTATTTGATCCATACAGTATTTATGCTAGTTTTTTGTTAGGGTTCATCTACCAGTATCAGCAATTATGTGCGTTTTTTCCCTTTACGTTATCATATAAAAAATGTGGTTCATTGTAAGAAGGGGTCATGAGCATTTAACTCCACTACTAACAAATGAAATAATAAATAATTCGTATTTTAATAAGTAAACAAAATGGCCCTTTCAGCAATATCGAATATACGGTATAATGATTTTACGAACTCGTATAATGGTATAGGATACTCGTCAGTACCGTGGTTGCAGAAAGTGCAAATTTTTATCTTCCACACTTCTGGGGCATTCATTTTATGTAAAGAGATTGTCTTATGGTTTCTGGTATCCCCCAGGGAACAGAGATATGCCCATCCCTATCAGTAACGTGCATTATCCAAGCTCCTCCTTATCCTGATTACTCTTAACCATCAGACGTAGATGAAAATTTTCCAGTAGCACAATGTACACAATTACTTACGCTAATTTCTAAATACTAATATTAATTTTCATCATTTAAAATGTATGGTTCTACTAAACTTCATAATTGAAGGATGGCTTAAGACGTCGGTGTGTGGAAAAGCAAGATTGTAAATCGTTCTAAGAAATCGTCTTCAAATATTCCTCGACTCACTTTAGATATTCAATGTTCTGAATAATATATTGTTGAACTTTAAAGGGTATTGAAGTTAATACATACAGCTACCAGATTTATTTATGTCTTACATCCGGATAGAGGAAATTAAAGTTCAATAAAAGTCAATGTATGATAGCAGTCAGATGTCAAGAAGATTAGTGAGCTTTCCCCACTAATGTAATCACGCAGACATTTTTGTAAAAGAAGTAACTTATTATTTACAGAAAAAGTTTTATCTGGAACTTCTGAGTTCAGATTTATGCAGCTCCTACGTACGTACTCCATACTAGGAGGGATCATGATACAAAGGGAAGGTTGTTAGTGCGATATGGCAGTACTGATCTGTCAGCACATGCTGGTTGCAATAAACCTCGATACCATCGCCAGACATTTCTCCTATGGCTGCTAGAGAAACCATTAAAGTTAACTTATTTAGATTCTATTATCGTTTAACATCTTATCTGATTATATCATCCGTACTGTGCGAGTTTATGCAATAACTGCCTCGAGACTCTCGAAGAACACACTTCACGTTCGATAGGTAGTATGTGGGCCGAATTCGATCATAAAATAAATTGAAAAAGCACAACGAATGTTTTAGTTTTGGAATTAGATAATAATGTATGCTTATTCGTCGATAATAATGGTATTCAGGAGACATAGAGAGACAGCAAGTGTTGATATGCCTTGAAGGGCGATGATATAGAAGTTATTTAAGATATTTCTACTTCAGAAAATGTCAGCCTCTGATATCACTCAGGGAACTGAGATATGTCCATCCGTTTCAGTAACGTACATTAGCCAAGCTCCTCCTTACCCTGATTATTCCCAACCATCATCAAACATGTCAAGATATTTGGATCATTTCTATTCTCCTGTCTTTCATGACCTTTCTCTTGTCTACCTTATACAGCTTTTCGTCGAAGGCATAACAACCAGCCCCTTATTTTTCCTGTTTCCTCGCAAATGTGGGAAGAATTGTTCTTCTGATGTTACAATGCACCCTTTATTCATGGCCTGTCTGACTTTACATTACCGGGCGAGTTGCCCGTGCGGTTAGGGGCGCAAAGCTGTGAGCTTGCATCCGGAAGATAATGTGTTCGAGCCCCACTGTCAGCAGCCCTAAAGATGGTTTTCCGTGGTTTCCCATTTTCACACAGGCAAATGTTGGGGATGAACCTTAGTTAAGGCCACGGCCGCTTCCTTCCTATACCTAGGTATTTCCTATCCCATCGTCAATTAAAATGACTTTACATTGCATTACGTTTATCAGTTTCGAAATAAATAATGAATTCAAATTAAAACTGATATTCGTTATTGTATTGTAAAGGAATAGTGAGCTAAATGTGCTAGTTGCACAACAATAATTGCAGAATAAACTAAATGTGTCCGCCTCTGTGATGTCGTAGTTAGCGTGATTAGCTGCCAACCCCAGAAGTCCGAATTCGATTCTCGGCTCTGCCACGAAATTTGAAAAGTGGTACGAAGGTTGAAACGGAGTCCACTCAGCCTCGGGAAGTAAATTGAGTAGAGGTGCGTTCGATTTTCACCTCAGCCATCCTTGAAGTGGTTTTCCGTGGTTTCACCACTTCACCTCCAGGCAAATGCCGGGATGGTACCTAACTTAAGGCCACGATCGCTTCCTTCCCTATTTCTTGTCCATCCCTTCCAATCTTCCCATCCCCCCACAAGGCCCCTTTTCAGCATAGCATTTGAGGCCACCTGGGTGAGGTACTGGTCATCCTACCCAGTTGTATCCCGACCCAAAGTCTGACGCTCCAGAACATAGCCCTTAAGGCGATAGGGGTGGAATCCCTCGCTGATTCTGAGGGGAAAACCAACCCTGGAGGGTAAACAGATTGAGAAAGAAATATAAACTAAATGTTCCGAAAATCTGTAGCGCGCATTTACATATTCATAACTGGATCACTGATAACTGATAATTAATAATTTTTCAAGTCCGTCCCTGTGGTGTAGTGGTTATTTTGATTTGTTGCCACCGCCGGAGGCCCGGGTTCGATTCCAGGCTCTGCCACAAAATTTGAAAAGTGGTACGAGGGCAGGAACGGGGTCCACTCAGCCTCGGGAGGTCAACTGAGTAGAGGAAGGTTCGATTTTCACCTCAGTCATCCTGGAAGGGGTTTCCCGTGGTTTCCCACTTCTCCTCATGGCAAATGTAGGGATGGTACCTAACTTAAGGCCACGGCCGCTTCATTTTCATTGTCTATCCCTTCCAATCTTCCCATCCCCCACAAGGCCCCTGTTCAGCATGATAGTTGGGGCCGCCTGGATGAGGTAATGGACCTCCTCCACAGCTGTATACCCGCGAGCCAAAGTCTGACGTTCCAGGACATTGCCCTTGGGGCGGTAGAGGTGAGATCCCTGAGTCATTCGGAGGGAAAACCAACCCTGGAGGGTAAACAGATTAAGCAGGAAAGAAAGAAAGAAAGAATTTTGCAATTTACAGATTGTAAATAATTGTAGTTCTGTGGACTAGATGGACAATTATGTTACCATTTTTCTATTCCATTGTAAATTGTCAATACAGAATTACGCTGAATTTTATCGTACTAAGTATTGATAACATACAACCATTCAACCCTATTTTATTTTCCATCTGATGTTGCAGGTAAATTGTAATCCATATCTTTAGATAAATGAACCGGAGTGAAAGAAAAGCCACTTCATCATTTCAAAACATGTTGTAAAACGAAATTTCTCGTACCATTCGACTCATTGCAGAATTGATAGGACCAACCTCATTGGGGGAGTCTGTTAATCGTTAGTCTCCGAGAGAAAGTTGTTTGACACCGGCTGAGATTGGCGGTTTTTTAAGTTCAACAACAAATTTGATGACTCGGCGGGATATGCATATTACTGTCAAGAGCGGGGAGACCGTGGCATCTTCAAACTGCCGACTGAAACGTTTATTTATACAACAGAAATTTTAGCTGCACTTCGATTTTTTTTTCAACGCAAGCCATTGAACTCTACTCTCGTATTTAAGGACTTACAAAATCTTGTGCCGAAATTACAAAATCTTAAATGGAATCTCCGAACGCATGACCATCTTCTAATGTGCTCTAAATATTTACCCTTCCGGTTGTTCAACCGCATTTTTGTACGTTAAAGGAGATTGTGGGGTTTAAGTCAATACAAAGGCTCATGTACTCACCAAAAGTGATGCATATTTCCACCACTCAACAACAAATGTATCGCATTGGTCTACAGAATGGGAAACATCTCAGCTTCACAAAGGTGGAGCTTATGCTTTGGTGCAACGCAACGTCTCTTCTAAACCATAGTTTTATAAGATTTATCGTCCGGCTCCCTGGCTAAATGGTTAGCGTGCTGGTTGTTGGTCCCAGGTTCGGTTCCCGACAGGATCTAGAATATCCATCATTGGTTATTTCCCCTCACACGGGGTGTGGGTGTATGTGTCACCTTCATTGGGCGTCATATCGAAAGATCTGCACCTGACGAGTCGAATATGTCCTCGGACACTCGCGGCACCAAAAGGAATACACCACTTCATTTTAAAATTTATAGATCACGAGGTCTAACTGTTTCATTCAATCGAATTAGGATAAATTATGATTCATACCCTAGACAACGTGGGTATAGGAATTTTGGAATCACTGCACTGTCGATTTCAGGATTCGGAAGACGATGATTTCAACAATGTCTTCTACGATTCTGCTGGATATCACTTTTTATTTAAATTGCACCATCTCCTAGTGTCGTTCCCGACCAGTGTTACATTGGTGTTACAAGGGAAAAACCAATTTAGTTGTTAATGAAGTGGTGAATTCCTTGAGGACGGCTTATTTGACAATTTGACTTGTTGTTCACCACACTGTTACTGGCAGGTTGTTCATTCATCCTCTCTCCTCCAAAAATTGTAATCACATTTTACAATACGTTCTTGTTGAACGTAAGTTTTATTTTTTATTTCTTTATAGTTGCAATGCGCTTCCAGCTCATACGTTTGTATATGTGTTATGTGTATCAATTGTACATAGATGATGACTAAATGCTGTTCAAAACAAGATTTACTGTTTGACTCATTCGAATGACGTTGAATTATGACTCATACCGTAGACACCTTGGGTATAGCAACAAATCTGTCTTCCCTCACTTCGTAGATCCAAGCACTATTGAGTGAATATTCGAAGATAAACAATAATCGTGATTAGTTAATTCATTCCAGTATTGCTGATCTGTTAGGAAACCGACTGAAATCTCGTCACTCATCAAAGCTGATAGAAAGGAATTTCAATGCCGTTGCCCAGTAAAAGTAAGAACACTTCTGGCCTCTGCTTCATTCAAACGCAGTGTCTGATCTGTCCAGAACTTGGACTGCCGTCAATAGCATTCTTTGCGGTCATGCTGTCTCCTCTGCAGCTGTGTTCGAGTGGGGTAAGATCCAAATCACCAACTGCGATTGCCATGCTTCTCAAACCATCGGTCGCATTGCGAGAGAGTGTGATACGATAGCCTATGGTCTGACTTCGGAGGGAAATACACAGGCACTGGACTGGATAGAGGTCTTGGACACGAAACTGTAACCGTGAATGTTTCCTATTCTCTGCTTTTGTATGGTACTATCCTTGTTTACAGCATCCATCTCATTATTCTTCTCCTCTGTATTACCCCACTCGCGTGAGGTCAACGTTTTGACATAAATATGCTATGGTTGCGTCTTTTTAAGATCGCCAGCAAGCTAGAAGAACAGATAGCATGACTAGAAACTCGATCAGTAGACATTATTTATTCCGTTCACAGATCGCACGCATCTGTAACATGTACTTCACTGTGTAGGCCTACTACAGAGTGTAAACCCCTGTTTGAACAAGGCGTTGTTCCGTCAATGATCTATACTGTATGCTAATGGACTCGGGACTATGCTTGTTGTAACCGACAAGTGGCTAGCTATCTGTCACTCCTAATGTCCTTTGTGTCGCATTGTCTCCGCGATCTCACTTCTCAAAAGGAGAACAACTGATTTTCATCCTCGGTCTCACCATTTCCATCAATCAAACACAATGAAATAAGAATTGCCAACTGATGACAGGTGTTCCAAGTACAACGCAATTTAAAAATATAAACAAAGTTTTAGAAGTGTTCAAAGATCTTCAAATAGCAGTTGCCAAGGATAAATTATCATAATTAATAATAATAATAGACCGAGCTCGATAGCTGCAGTCGCTTAAGTGCGGCCAGTATCCAGTATTCAGGAGATATTAGGTTCGAACCCCACTGTCGGTAGCCCTGAAAATGGTTTTCCGTGGTTTCCCATTTTCACACCAGGCAAATGCTGGGGCTGTACCTTAATTAAGGCCACGGCCGCTTCCTTCCCATTCCTAACGCTTCCCTGTCCTATCGTCTCCATAAGACCTGTCTGTGTCGGTGCGACGTAAAGCAACTAGCAAAAAAAAATAATAATAATAGTACCGGTAATAATAATAATAATAATAATAATAATAATAATAATAATAATAATAATAATAATAATAATAATAATAATAATAATAATAATAATAATGCTACATTTACGTCCAACTATCTTCTTTTACGGTTTTTGGAAACACCGAGGTGTTAGAATTGTGTCCCGCGGGAGTTATTTTACTATTCCAGTAAATTTATCGACACGAGGCTGACGTATTTGAACACCTTCAAATACCACCGAACTGAGCCAGGATCGAGATGGGGTTGGAAGGCCAGCGCCTCAAGCGCCAGAGCCACTCAGCCCGACAAAACGTCGTAATTAATTCCTTAACAGGTTGCGCAGGGTACATACATATACCCGTATATTGTTAAGTATTCAGCCTGAAGGCTGGTTGGATCTTCAACACACTCACCAACAGTTGCTATAGGTAGCTTAGGTGTTACTGAGGAAGGGTACTAGTGAAATGAGGAGTGAGATGGTTACCTGTTGTTTTCCTCGCCAATCAAAAGGAACTGTTACATATCAGTCTGCCAAAACCCATTATTGTCGTCATGTGTAGGGTGTAGGGGTAGCGAGCCTGCCTCTTTCCCGGAGGCCACGGGTTCGATTCCCGGTCAGGTCAGGGATTTTTACCTGGATATGAGGGCTGGTTCGAGGTCCACTCAGCCTACGAGATTACAATTGTGGAGCTATCTGATAGTGAGATGGCGACCCCGATCTAGGAAGCCAAGAATAACGCCCCAGAGGACACGTTGTGCTGACCACACGACACCTCATAATCTGCGGGCCCTAGGGCTGAGCAGCAGTCACTTGGTAGGTCATGGCCCTTTTGGGCTATTGTGCCATAGGGTGTCTTGAAGGAGGGTGGGGGGAGAGATACGTTAACCCTGTTGCGGCACCGATATATTGACTCTGTCATATTTAGGAGTTTTTGGCAATTTGTGTGGTTCCTAGAAGGCAATAAATAATCGGGACGGTAACTTAAAGCGTTAGTTTTCATTTTAATCAACAGAAAGATCCACCAACTCTACGAAAATATTTAAAATTTAAACAAATAAAATCTGTTGTCCATGAATGTTTATGTTGTGGCGGTCCGAAGTTGTCACTGCGTGGATTTTTTGTGTGTATGGCTTACGAGTGCGTTGATTTGATGTTGTTAGCGGTTTAGAGTTTTTTTTTCATTGATATCTCCTATGTTCACTGTATTCACCGAACCATAATTATGTACATTTTTATTGATGCAGAGGTTCGACGGGTGCAGAGAATGGATAGCCACGGATGGACCGTGTCCCTGCAGTCCAGTATGCGGGAGACGAATAGGGGCTGGTCCCCACCATCGGGTGTCCTGAGAATGGTTATCCGTCGTTTTCTATTCTCCTGCACTAAGGCGCATGCCTGGATACTTCCTAGTATAGGGTACGGCCGCCAACTCCGTCACCATCGCCAAACATCTCCTTCACCACTCCCTGACCTGAGAGGCAGTGTTACCGTCCACTGCCCCCTTCTCGGATGAAGTGAAAACTTGTGTAGTAGTCCGGCATGTGCTTACGGCACCTTTTATTATTTTCAATGGCTGGGCAAGTTCAAAGGTTTCATGATTCCGAAATATTTGAGTATTGAAATAAATTAGACTAATAGGTATTTCGTTGTCAAAGACGATTCCAGTTACGAGGGAAGAGACGATTATTCGCCTGAAGATATCCCCATAATCAGAGCTGCCCGCCGTGAACCAGATCGTTAATCACCTGAATCCATGGAAGTGAACCAGTGCAAAGAGGAAGGAGAAACATTAGTCTGCGACTGTGCACTTTTAGGAGCACTGCCTACTGTATGCTTCTCAAGTCAGTTTCAGTCACCTACAGGAACGATGGCGGACAACAAGGACTGCAGCCAGGCGAAGAATTGGACCACCGAAGAATGTATGGTTACTTGGGTAGTAAAATAACTAACAATGGGAGAAGAAAGGAGGACATAAAGTGCAGACTAGCACAAGCAAGGACGAGCTTTCTTAAGAAAAGAAATTTGCTCACTTCGAACATTGATATAGAAATTAGAAAGGTAATTTTGAAGAATTTCGTCTGGATCGTGGCATTACATGGAAGTGAACCATGGACGATAACCAGCTCAGAAAGAAAGATAATAGAAGCTTTCGAAATGTGGTGTTACAGAAGAATGATGAAGGTGAGATGGATAGATCTAATCATGAATGAAGAGACACTGAATCGAATTGGTGAGAGGAGATCAATTTGACTCAATTTGACCAGAACAATAGATAGAATGATGGGGCACATCTTAAGACATCCAGGACTTGTTCAGTTGGTTCTTGAGAGAAATGTAGGTGGTAAAAACGGTAGAAGTAGACCGAGGTATGAATATGACAAGCAGATAAGAATAGATGCAGGATGCAGCAGTTACGCAGAAATGTTAGGACAGGATAGGCTGGCAAGGAGTTCTGTATCAAACTACTCTATGAACTGATGACTCAAACAACAATATGCTTCATAAACTCTCCATCCACAACAAAAAGGATTTATTTACTCTAGTCAGAAGCTATACAAATTTTCATATTACCTAACCGTGAAAATAAAAGAATATGCCATTTAAGTAATGCCATCACTTAGAGAATAAATTGCAAACAGTCTTCGCCCAGAATCGGGCAACAGCAATTGCATTATCTCTCCATCACTGCATGACTCTGAACACTGTGGACATTGGCATAAATGACTCATTGTCTGACCCTTTCTATTACAGAAGCGATTACTTGAGAGCTTACATTCAGGAGATAGTGCATTCGAACCCCACTGTCGCTAGCCCTGAAGATGGTTTTCCGTGGTTTCCCATTTTTCACACCAGAAAATGCTGGAGCTGTACCTTAGTTAAGGCCACGGTCGTTTCCTTCCCACTCCTAGGGCTTTCCTATCCCATCATCGCCATAAGACATGTCTGTGCTGGTGCGACGTAAAGCAAATTGTAAAAAAACAGAAAAGCCTTTTTCCAAGACCAATTTTGATTATCGTAACTATCAATATTGAGGGGAAATCCGAAACAAAAAGGTTACAGAGGACAATTATATTTTAGAGAACCGAAAATTATGAGAAAAATCCTTGGTGCTGAAGTTAAAAGTGGATTTCATTACTTTAACGAAATTGTGAAATATATCGTCTTTCGAAAATCGGAGACCGGGCGAGTTGGCCGTGCGCGTAGAGGCGCGCGGCTGTGAGCTTGCATCCAGGAGATAATAGGTTCGAATCCCACTGTCGGCAGCCCTGAAGATGGTTTTCCGTGGTTTCCCATTTTCACACCAGGCAAATGCTGGGGCTGTACCTTAATTAAGGCCACGGCCGCTTCCTTCCAACTCCTAGGCCTTTCCTATCCCATCGCCGCCATAAGACCTATCTGTGTCGGTGCGACGTAAAGCCCATAGCAAAAAAAATCGGAGATACGATGCGACTGGGACGAAACTCAATTTACAGAGAATTTAGAAAGAAATCACTCTATCATACCTTCCCATAAAATTTACAAATCTCTGCAAAGCAAGGCCACTAGACCAAAGTTGTGTAAACTAATGGAGGAAGACCTTGTTGAACTAGGATCACCAAATCTACTAGATCTGAATGAAATCAGACAGTAGTCAAAACATGGGGTTTGATGAAGAAAAACAGGAACCTACACGAGGTAAAAGTTCGGAGGAACGGAAACTTGCATAGTCCTTAAGAATGAAGCACTACTGGGAAAGAAGTAATGCCAAGAAAATGTTGATTCCACGGCGTCATAGACGACCTAATCGTGAAGGAGGAGAAGAAGAACAAGATAGGCCACCTACTTCCTTATCCGCATACACCGGTATGAGGTGCGTCAAAAGCACTAGAATTTATTACCTCATTTCTGTGGGAATGGCAAAGTTCCTTCATAGTTATTTGTGATGACGACAATGGGAAACAGGCACTTCCATATAACACCGATGCAGAGAAACCTTTCTTTGATCGATAATAATCACGAAAAGAAGACGACAGATTTCTCCACACTTGCAGACAATATAAGTCTTCCTCGTAACAAGAAATCACCTTACGAAATGATAGTTTTACATGCATAGATGCATGACTATATTTGGTGTAGCAATAGTGGTTTGTTATACATAATCACGTTGTTCCTTTGAAGCCGCTGTCTCAGCCAGAGTGGAAAATGGATTGCGTGAATCGAGCACATAAGGACCGTGATCAAAGAACTTTCTCCTTACAAGGCAGCCGGCGTCCCATTGCACCATTTGTGAAATTTATATCCTGTATTTGTTGGAGATATGGTGATTTCGGAGGCGAAACACAAAGAGAAGAAAGATTGACCTCTGCGATTCACGAACAAGAAAGAAAGCATTCCAAGAGAAATGGAACTCAACATTGTGATGACGATGTACTAAGAGGTCCAGCAATTACTGTAGGTGACCAACGAAATAGGAACTTATAAGTGAACATAATTGTTATTTAAAATATGTTTACAACAATCGAACTTAATTGAGAACTTGGTACATCCACTTATAGCCAAGATAATATCTCAGATGTGCTTAGACATGGTTTTTATTACATGAATGGTAAGTATTTTGACACCTTCTCCTCAGCGCTGTAAATTGTACAGCCTTGCTGTTAGCTGAAATTGGCTCTACACTCAGCTTCACTAATCATAGCTTTCAAAAGTTTCAATGTACCCCGATCGGATTCAAATCTGGGCGATTTTGAGTCCAGTCTGACCCTTCCTATTCATTTTCTTGAATATCGGTCTTTACATCCTTTACTGTGTGGCACGAGAAACCATGTCTTCAGTTGTGTAATTAGACGTGCATTTCTTCTGTCAATTTCGACACAGATAGGTCTTATGGCGACGATGGGATAGACAATGGCTACAAGTTGGAAGGAAGAGACCGAAGCCTTAATTAATTTGGCTGGCGTGAAAAATGGGAAACCACGGAAAATCATCTTCAGGTCTGCAGAGAAAAGGGGGTTTGAACCCAGTGTCTCCCGCATGAAAGTTGAGAGTTTGTGAAGAGAAAACTCAGCCACTCTCTCGGTAATTAGACATGAAGCCTATTTGGTACCTGGAAATACTATTCTTTCCTTATTGTACCCTTCACAAAGGTGTCGGACATTTATTTATTTATTTATTTATTTATTTATTTATTTATTTATTTATTTATTTATTTATTTATTTATTTATTTATTTATTTATTTATTTATTTGAGCCTCCAAGACTCAGGCGGCAGTGAGCCGGCCTCTCACCACCGAGTTCCGTGGTCGCTCTATGTAAGGTTTGTACTAGACAAAGCGGAGGCGGAACAGGTTTTTCCGGGTACTCCGGTTTTCCCTTACATCTTTCATTCCAGCAACATTCTCTCTTTTCATTTTATTTCATCTTTCAGTCATTAATCATTGTCCCAGAGGAAAGCGACAGGCTTCGGCAGCCGGTATAATTCCCATCCTTGCAGTTAGATGGGGGCTTCATTTATTCCATTCCTGACTCCGTCGAATGATTAGAAACAGGCTGGAAACAGGGTGAGGATTTTCATTTTTTGTTTATTTATTTATTTATTTATTTATTTATTTATTTATTTATTTATTTATTTACTTAGGATAGTGGTGTAACTGAACATTAACACATAGATGCTGCGATTCTGGGATGGGAAGGTACTGCCGCAAGTTCCGCCCGGTGTGAAAAGTTGACGTCGTACAAATTGCCTTTCCACGCTGCCGACGGTGGACGGCGAATCCACCACCTTCGGAACAAAATCTTACATGATATGAGCCACGAAGCAACGAGTTAAGTGATCACAGTGTCTGTACTGTGCTGCTCTAGACGTTCATGTAACAAGGTCCAAATGTTTAATCTCCCATCTAAGGCAGGATCCACCCAAAGCTACAGCGCACTGAAAGTTGCCACCTCATCGTTTATTCAGCACACACCAGTTAACGAGGTCCAACCTCCAATTACCGCTTCTTATCATCATAACCCATGAGAATGAGGTCTGGTAGCCGGCTTTAATAAGACGTCCGCTCTCCCGTTAACGTCCAGAAAGAGATTTTTCTTTCAGACTTAACTAATTTTGACAAAATGTGTTATGAGACTATTAGTCATGTTGCAGTGAAGCTAGAAATAAGATAGTCTGCAAACAATTTCAGACAGCTAACAGAAACACAAGTGAAACACGTTTCTTCTATGAGGTCTTAATGCTACTTTCTTCATGTAGCATTGGTCATATTAGGAGTTCATTCGTCAATATACCTCATCATTACAGAGTTAGAAGGCTTCAGTTGAACTACAAACACGTCACTTTTCACTGTCGACAGCTCAACACTAGACCTCGGATTTTAGGCAAAAACATTTTTTTTGTTCCTGAAGAGATAACTGAAGATGAAGTTGTTTTTAAGCATTTCATGTGTTTGTAAAGTTAAAAACGGTGATCCTACAGTGGCTAAGAATGCCTAAATTGACGTTAGAAGGTATATTACCGAGCTCGACAGCTGCAGTCGCTTAAGTGCGGCCAATATCCAGTATTCGGGAGATAGTAGGTTCGAACCCCACTATCGGCAGCCCTGAAGATGGTTTTCCGTGGTTTCCCATTTTCACACCAGGCAAATGCTGGGGCTGTACCTTAATTAAGGCCACGGCCGCTTCCTTCCCACTCCTAGCCCTTTCCTATCTCATTGTCGCCGTAAGACTTATCTGTGTCGGTGCGACGTAAAGCAACTAGCAAAAAAAAAGCTATATTTCCCTATATTCCTGTAATTCCTAATTTTTTCTTAAATGGATTAAAACTGCTTTTAATTTATTCCGAGGAACTGGAATTTTTTCCGACTCGTTTCCGGTATCTCGAACAGTATATTCTTGAAACAACATCTTAAAAGTGGGAAGCTGTAAATAACACACCGCGGAAGTTGTTAAGAACCTCCCGCCGTAAACAGTCCCATAGCTTGTGTGTCACGAGGCGGGAGAAGTGTGTCCATTCACCTGCTGGAAACCAAACTCTTCACTTCATTCTGTGAGAACATTTCAGTTATCCGCGTTTTCAGTGGTTGCATTATAATGAAAGTGTCAGCTTTCAAGTCGTCTTTAATTTAACAGTGGACCGAGCTCGATAGCTGCAGTCGCTTAAGTGCGGCCAGTATACATAATCGGGAGACAGTGGGTTCGAATCCCACTGTCGGCAGCCCTGAATATGGTTTTCCGTGGTTTCCCATTTTCACACCAGGCAAATGCTGGGGCTGTACTTTAATTAAGGCCACGGCCGCTTCCTTCCCATTCCTAGGCCTTTCCCATCCCATCGTCGCCATAAGACCTATCTGTGTCGGTGCGACGTAAAGCAAATAGCAAGAATAATAATAATAATAATAATAATAATAATAATAATAATAATAATAATAACAATAATAATAAATTAACAGTGGTTTCACATCGGGCCGTTTACAGCGAAGGGTTGATTGAAGTTTGTTTTATATTTACCCATAGATTATCATAATGAAATTGGAAAAATGAACATGGTATTTTAATTGATAATTATTCATTAAAATAAGTAAAATTGAAGCTGGCTAAAATATATTTTTGAATA